>NC_091571.1:30159017-30161517 GCF_042767895.1 Penaeus vannamei | reverse complement strand
AAGAGCTCTCGGCGAGGATGCCTCTCTCTAAGAACGACCATGACAGACAAAAGGGGATCACCTCTCTCCACCACGTATCCTCCGGTGATGATATCAAGGGACGACTGACTGGGGTCGTCTGGTCCCGGTAGAACTACTGTCCTACTCAAGCTGCCAGAACCTAGCCGGCGTAAGGGAGGAAACACAAACACATTTGGTCAAGGCTTGTGGGGAAGACCGTGTTGGGTGGGTGGGTGGGGGGAGGTTGCGGCTTGAGGGGTAAATGCAGTGACAAGGAAAGAAGGAAGGGAGGAGGAAGGAAAGAAGTGATAATGACTGAAACCTTTGTCAGTAAGAAAGATACTAGGGTTAGTAAGCACTTAAGTCTTTAAAAGTACAGCAAGTCTTAGTGGACAAAGTATACAGAATACTCTTATAGGAGAAAAAGGACAAAGAATTACCGTGAACACTGTCAGTGACACAAGCTAACATACAATGAAAAAAATCAGACAGATTTACAGGACTTGTATTAAACGGCAAATGCATCTTCGGGGACGTGATGAACGAGGCAGCACACGCCACGCGCCACAGACCCACGGACGCTGAAATAGGGATCTAACCGAGGGTATATAAACGCTAAGGAATCACTGAAGCACAATTTATGGCTTGCGCACTAAAAAGATAAACTGAAAGAACAATTAATACATAACTAAGAAATAACAATGCGTGTTGGGCTGCTACATAACTGCGTGAGGGTGATTGAGCACGTTCCCCATGTGGTATGAAACGTGGCTTAAACAGAACCTCTTGCTTTCCCCGGCTTCCTCCGTCGCAAAGAGAGAGAGAGAGAGAGAAGAAGGGTACATCGCATTGCGTAAATGAAACATGAATGACGGTAGTTGCCATTTAGTGTTTGGTACGAGGTTAGTGTAAACGTCGGGGGAGAAGCCACATGGAGAATAATCTGATAAAGAAGGGAGCAATGGGAATGAACGGGTGAGCGCAGTCTGAGTGATTGCAACTGCACTATACTCACCTCTCTCGCACACGTATCCTGCAATGGTGATGCCCAGACCCTGGTGGTCCTTCGTCACCTCCACGTCGATGGTCTCCATCTCCGGCAGTGCTCCTTCGACCAGTGCCAGGTCGTCCTCGGTGTAGGTGTGGATGGCAGACTCGCCCTCAAGGGCCCCTGCCTGGGCCGGCTGCTGCTGGAGCTGCGCCTCGGCCACCGGGCCCGGCGGCGACAGGGACGAGGCCGACGACCCGCCCTCGCCTTCAACCTGTGGACAAACGCACGACAAAAGCATTTATTTAGCGAAATGCACAAATGGATTTAAACTTTTAACATACGCAGAGAGTAAGTGATGTATTGTGTTTTATTGCGACGTAATTGCTGTAACAGCATTAGCGACGCAGTAACAGCAGCAATATGTAAAAGTTAGTGTGAGTGTAGGCCCTGCCGCCGATGCACAAGCATAGGCTCTCTCGCCACCGTATTGCAAGCAACTGGAAACTGGAAAAACAGTTCCATTTTGTAATCCTATGAACACCCATTCTGGCCAAAACATACCCTAACATACAAGACGGAGTATTAGCTAAGATCCGATTCTGGCCTCCTTCCTGCAGGGCACTGAGAATCTCATCGATTTTAACCGCGAAATAATGAAAAAACCGAGTAATACCGCGAAGACCCAGGCAGCACTCGCGTCGAGTGTCCGTCAATATGCAAAACGGAAGAGCAAACTCGCTTCATATTTCAGCGACCACGACAGCCAGGGATGGAGATAAAAGCCAAGAAGCCGATAGAGAATAGCGGGGAAAGTTCTTGGGCATCGGCCAGAGCAGACGAAAACCGGGCGACAAATACCTCCTCTACACTCATTAACATCGACCAATACATAAACTGTTCCTGGCTGCCCTCGCCTTCCCTCCTCATCCACGGGGACCGGCCTCATGCGGTGCTTAATAATTCGAGAAAGTATCCGGGTTCCGCTTGGCACGAGCACTTCACTCATTGGTCTTGCCTCATAAACCGGCGGGGTCGATTTTGATGAAGAGTTCAAAGAAAAACTTTCCTTGCAGATATTTTTGGCCGGCAAGAATACCTACCGGCATTACAGGGAACGGGGTTAAAGTCTACGGGTTTATGTAGCCACATTTAACATACTGACCAAGAAATGCTCACTAGTTACCACTCGCAGTTTCCATATAAGTGTTTTAGAGAAAAGCCCCCTGATGCCTTGGTACCGCTCGCCTACTAGTCACCAGACACCATTATTGATAGCCGTCAGTTTCCACTCCCTTCCCAACCCCCCAGCCCCCACATCCTTTCAATGCAGGAAGCCATCATCTATCCTCGATATTTGGGAGATTCCGGCCGAATCCGCGGAGATTTCGAAAATCACATCCCGCGGCTGATACTCTCGGCTTCTTTCGCCCGTCAATCTTCCCGAACTGTTTCAACTGCCGACTCAAGCTGACTCCGCGCGCCCTGTTCGCCTTCACCCTTGCTCCCGGC
>NC_091571.1:30146517-30149017 GCF_042767895.1 Penaeus vannamei | reverse complement strand
TTAAAAAACAGAATTCTGGTCTACTTTTTCAACGGTATTCATCCTGATCTCTACCAATTTCCACCTCTAATTGTAAGATCCCTAAAAAGGCAAATAAAAAAGGGAAGCATCTCGAATTACAACATACGTTTTTCCCAACACCAATTACACGTCGGCAGCATATGTGTGTGGCAGGATAAAGCGAGGCGAGGCGGCGAGGCGTGGAAAGGTAAGTAAGGTAAGGCAAGGTAGGGCGAGGCAACGCGAGGTGAAGTGAAGCGAGGCGAGGCAAGGTGAAGCTAAGCAAGGCAAAGAGAAGTAAGGCAGGGCAAGGCATAGAGAAGTAAGGCAGGGCAAGGCAAAGAGATACAAGGCAGGGCAAGGCAAGGAGATGCAAGGCAGGGGAAAGCAAGGTAAGGCAAAACGAGGCGTGGCAAGGCAAGATAAGACGCACCAAGACAAGACCCAAGACGAAGAGAAGCAAGGCAAACCAGGACAAGGTAAGGCAAAGGAAACCGAGGCGAGGCGAGATGGGAGGGTCGACGGGGCAGGTAAATGAGCGAAGTGATGGGCAGTGGGGACGGACGGCGGAATGGTGAAAATCAATATGTCGACAGCTCATTCTAGCTTTATAGACTTCTAGAAAGATATCTCGGGGTGTGTAGCACGCAGCGGGATTTATGTGCAGGTAGACACCGCCGCTCCTCTCCCACATTCCCATATCCATACACTCGTCCTGTCGCCCTCTCTCCCTTACCCTTCGTCACTCAATCTTCTATTTCTATTTATATTTCTCTCTCTCTCTCTCTCTTTCGATCTCCCTCTCACTCTCGATTTCCCTCTCTCTCTCTCTCTCTATCTATCTATCTCCCTCTCTCTCTCTCTCTCTCTCCATCTCCCCCCTCTCACTCTCGATCTCCCTCTCTCTCTCTCTCGATCTCCCTCTCTCTCTCTCTCGATTTCCCTCTCTCTCTCTCTCTCTCTCTCTCTCTCTCTCTCTCTCCTCTCTATATCTCGATCTCCCTCTCCCTCTCTCTAGATACCCCCATCTCCCTCCCTCTCTCTCTCTCTCTCTCTCTTTCGATCTCCCTCTCTCTCTCTCTCTCTCTCTCTCTTTCGATCTCCCTTTCTCTCTCTCTCTTTCGATCTCCCTCTCTCTCGCTCCCTTTCGATCTCCCTCTCTCTCTCTCTCTATTTCGCTCCCTTTCGATCTCCCTCTCTCTCTCCCTCTCTATTTCTCTCTCCCTCTCTCTCTTTCAATCTCCCTCTCTCGATCTCCCCCCCTCTCTCTCTCTCTCTCAACTCCCTCTCTCTCTCTCAAACTCCCTCTCTCCCTCCCTCACCTCCTCTATCGCCCTCTCTTTCTCTCTCACCACCTCATCCTTCCCCCCTTTTTCCCTCACCCTCTCCCTAACAATCTCTTCTCCCCCCCTCGTTATCCGTCTCTCTCCCTGACTATCCCTCCCACCCACATATAACCACAACCGCACCACCGCCCACGCGCACGCATGTGGGTGAGGTCTGCACCTGCACATCTTTCCTTAGGACCGAAAGAGGTGTGACAGGCAGGAAATAGAGAGGCTTAACATGCAAAGTTAGATCGGAGAACCTCGCAAACACACGACAAGTTTATATGTGTGGGAGACAGGGAGGTGGGGGTGCTGGGTGGGGGAGGGGAGGGGGTGTAGCGACGCTAGTTAGTATGGAAGTGGGCATGGAAAGGACAAGGGGGAACGGAGGAGAAAACAATGGAAGGAGGAAAGAAGCGCAAAACGAAGAGGAAGAAAATCCAGGAGATAAAAAGAGAAGTGAGAAGGAGTGAGGGAATTGGAGAAGGAGAGAAAGGACGGAGGGGAAGGGGGGAAGAAGGGAAGAAGGGAAGGAAGAAGGAAGAAGGAAGAGTAGGAGAGTGGGCGAGGGAGTGAGGGAGTGAGAGTGAGAGTGAGAGTGAGAGTGAGAGTGAGAGTGAGAGTGAGAGTGAGAGAGAGAGAGAGAGAGAGAGAGAGAGAGAGAGAGAGAGAGAGAGAGAGAGAGAGAGAGAGAGAGAGAGAGAGAGAGAGAAGGGGGAGAACATGAGAAAAGGAGAAACGGGACACAAGAAAACTATCCAATGACTTAGAGACGTAAAAAGAGAGAGAGAGAGAGAGCACAAGGAAAAGGGTTGAGGAGGGGAAAAGCGCGGAATCGAGTAAGAGCGAGAGACATTCAAGCCACGAGAGAGCAGGGAGTGGCGGCGGGGGCGGGGGCGGGGAAGAGACACACCGTGGCGGGGAGAGGCACGTGCCCGCGACAGAGGTTAGCAATGCACCGGTTATCAAAGCATGACCGATGGATCCCCCGGGCCTAATTCCGCTCGCCTGCTTCAGATATTCGGGGCATTTCGTGCATTACCGCGCGCGAGGTCCGGTGCGGCGAAATGCCAGACCGCCATCCGGGCACACAAAGCCTTTCTGATGTTGCCGACTGAATCGTCTCCGATTTTACGACGATTGCGCTTCCACAAAGACCTTTCCGACTTTCA
>NC_091571.1:30131517-30139017 GCF_042767895.1 Penaeus vannamei | reverse complement strand
AAGAGAAAGAGAAGAAAGATGAGGAAGAGAAAGAGAAGAAAGATGAGGAAGAGAATGGGAGGATGAGAAGGAAGAAACTTAGATGTGCAGAGTTCCAACATTCGGCAAGGCGAGAGAGAGCATAAGCGAAATCAGAAGCAAAAGGCTTTCCACGCTGTCACAAGCCAAAGGATCACTCCCAGGCTTGTAAACCGGAAAGACTTTCCACAGATGCAATGTAACCATCCTGATGGCGGAACGACGTGGGTCTAGGAGGTCCTTTGTCCCCGCGGTCGTCTCAGAAATAATAATAAACTCCCCGCGGACACGAAATCAAAGCCAAGCCGAATCAAAGCCCGATCATTATCAAAGGATGAAAGACTCCCGACGTTTTAACTATTGATGAATTACGGAGCTCGCTCACTCCAGCCCGCCCACGCTCTCCCTGGGCGGCGATGAACCATGACATATGCCTCGGATGTGGTCACGTTTCAGCCGCGCAGGTGTCTCGAGGTGCAAAGGTGTGCCTCTACACGTCTGAGGGTTCAATCGCCACCTGTCAAGAAACGCTGTCAAGAAATGAACCGGATCACGACGCTCTTGAGGGAGAATAAACACCGCCCGAGAGAGAGACAACTAATGTTCTTCAAAACAAGTATCTTTTCACCCGAGATGTTGCCAATCCCTCTTGCGAATGTTCAATCTGCAAACCTCAAATCAAAACAAGGAAAGGCACACCGTCAATACACCTTTCCTCTGCCTTTATCCTCTTAATTAGACGCTATCTCGCGCTCCAGTGGCACTTATTAGGCTTTACCCTCGCCCTTCTGTTAGCAATCAAATTTTCCCTCGTTCTCTTCATCCACCGATCAGAGCTTTCCCTCGCTCCCACGGCTAGCAATTTTCCTCTGCATAAATCAAAAGAATCATCGAACCTTTTGTCTCTATTCTGCCTCGAGCGTTCTATTTTTTTTCTCTCTCTCTCTTTCTCCAGATCTCCGGATCGTAAATTTTCTGCCAGTGATTTACATACACACATACTTGAACACATATCTTCTTTCTTCTGTCAGTCTTTTTCTTTTATCTCTAAATTCGCATTTTTCCGACTGTGACTTTTCGGTTCACGGTATCAAATGTCGGCCGCTTTCCGGGTCAATTTCGACTTTTCCTTCGGATGCAAGCTCTATACGAAAAGTAACAATTAAATTCGTCGCGTCTTTGTAGTGCTCCATAAGGCCTTCCTTCCCGCGAGGCATATGTCCCGTACTTGTCGCGTTCATCACATTTCCCCCTCTCTTCCGCTATCTAATAAACGAACAGCGAAGGGGGGTCTAGCCGCCCTCACGCCAGTCCCTATCTACAGTCAGGTTATATCTCCCCAATGCCTCCCTCTGTCGCTCACGCTATACCCCATGTATAGCACATACATCATACACACACACATACATATACATCTCACTCACACACACAGACATATATATATATATATATATATATAGATATATATATATATATATATATATATATATATATATATATATATATATATATATATATATATATATATATATTTACATATATATTTACATATACACACTCTTCAATTCCAGTGAAGAGAGAGCGACACACCTTTGCCTCAATCATATCCGATTTTCCGCTGTCACTTGCCATTAATTCCAGGATGAAAGCAAGGAGGAGTGAGCTTCAGCAAATATGACACGGGGAAAGGCCTCCTTCCCAGGTTCCTTCATCGATCCTACAAGGTCGAGTACCTGTGGCGATGACCGGCCACACTCTTTTCCTTTTCTAGGCCTAATCTCAAAAAAGGGGAAGGAACGGGGGCTTTAAGTCAACACGGTCTCTCTTTCATCTTTCTCATCATGGATGAAATATCGCCTCATAAAACAACAGGTTGTCCCAAAAGCCATCGAAAATACGGAAAAGAGACCCCCAAGTCTTGTAAGAATTGCCAAACTAGAATTGGCTTCCCAAACGAATATGTCCCGTTACTGTCTCCCCGCCTCCGCGCAAGCAAGATATTGCAATCGCCTTTTGCATGGAATATATTACTCACGCGGATGATCCGGCCAAGAGAGCATCAGGGGAAACTGAACTGCTATCATTCGGATAGCAAATATCTAATCAAGAGTTAAGTATCAGAATCGAACACGTCTATAATTGAAACTGCCTGACATATGAGTGTACAAGCGCTTGACTCAAATGTAGATGGAGCTTTGTCATGCAATATCAACAATTTTACGATGAATATATTACAAACGCTTATCGTCAGACTTTGGTAATTTTAAAACTAAATCAAGTCACTATGCACATATGCAAATTTCCATTCATGAGCAATATCTTTCAACAGAATGCAGGTAGAACAATGAAACCGGCATATAACGATTATACCCAATGTTCCTGGTCTGATATATAATTCCTTCCTCTCTCTCTCTCTAACTCTCACTCTCTCTCACTCTCACTCTCTCTCTCTCTCTCTCTCTAACTCTCACTCTCTCTCACTCTCACTCTCTCTCTCTCGAACGTAATATTCCTGGATTTGCACACTGAAAAAACAACAAGACCTTGGGCCTCCCTTGCAAGATGAGCTACGACTCAGAGTCAGAAGGAAGCGAAAGAATAAGAAAGAAAAAATAATACCTTATCCATCAACGAGCACACACGCACATACACATGCACACATATATGTACACGTAAACGCGCGCGCGCGCAACGCACCCTGCCACACACACACACACAAGTACGCACACGCATGCACACACACACAATAACACGCACATACACACACCTGCCCGCGCGCGCACATACGATACACACATACACACACACATTATATATATATATATATATATATATATATATATATATATATATATATATATATATATATATATGTGTGTGTGTGTGTGTGTGTGTGTGTGTGTGTGTGTGTGTGTGTGTGTGTGTGTATTATATTATATTATATTATATTATATTATATAATATATATATATATATATATATACATATATATATACATATATATACACATATACATTCATAAATACACCGGGGGTTGAGGAAAAGGGAGGATGGTCCGACAGCCGTCCGGAGGGAGCACAGAGGAAGTCACGGAGCGCGACCGGCCCCCCGCGCCCCCCCGCCCCGCCCCGCAGGAGCCCCGGGCACGCTACCGCCAAGGCCTCCCGGTAATCAAGAGGCACAACTGCGGTGGCGGTGCAAAGGCGATGTACCTGCGTGGCGTGGCAGGCTAGCTGGTGACGCCGTAAGGAAACCTCGTGCTATCGATTTTTTAAGCTACGTCGGCCTCCGCCACTCCACATCTCGATGGGATTTCATCGCCTCCGGATAACGCCGTACGGGCTCGAAGGCCCCGGAAAAGTGCCGGCGAAATACCAGGGCACCGGAAGCCTCGCTCAGGCCGCCTCATCTCGCGACTGTCGAGGCTTCCCTCTCCCCATTCGCTGCGCGCTCTTAATTAATGTCCCTTGATCTCGAGCCTCTATCATAACCTCGAAAATTCAGTCGCCTTGCTTCGCCGCGCCCGAGTCTTGTTCAGAAATTTGTTCTCCGCGTTCCCTCGCCGCCAGGCCGACCAGCAACTATGCAACCAACTTGCTTCCCAGAAATGCGGATGGACATATGAATATGGAAATGGCTGCGAATATACATACATTCACACACGCGTGTAAATATATATATACATATATATATATATATATATATATATATATATATATATATATATATATATATATATATATATATATATATATATATATAATATAATATATAAGTATATGTATATATGTGTGTGTGTGTGTGTGTGTGTGTGTGTGTGTGTGTGTGTGTGTGTGTGTGTGTGTGTGTGTGTGTGTGTGTGTGTGTGTGTGTGTGTGTGTGTGTGTGTGTGTGTGTGTGTGTGTGTGTGTGTGTGCACGCACGCACATATATATACACACACATACATATCTGCATGTACGTATATTCTTTGGACATATAAATAAAGAAAAAAATAAGAGAAAAATAGCTACAGAAACAGAATCAAATTATGTACACGCATACTCGCAATACATAATCACAAGCGTAACCTATAACCTATTTTACTGCAAGCTGATGGACGATATTGCCGTCCCACCTGTCAGTCTCTCGGCCTGTCTCTTCCTCCATACCTTCCCTTTCCGAGCCCTGTCACACTGTCCACGCCCCCCCCCCCCCGTCGCCTTTTAATCCCGCCAGTGTGAGGCTCAGCTCAGTCACAAAAAGCTTTCCACGAGGCCAACCACAACCATCTGTTGATATTCCATCAATGTTGCACGAGACGTTCTCATCCCGGGGAACCTGAACCACCACCTCCTGTGGCCTTTCTCTCAACCCCCCCCCCCCATCCTCTTCTTCATCATCTTTCTTCTTTCTTCCTTTTCCACTTTCTCCTCCCATTCCTCCCCGTCTTTCCTCTTCCTTCCCTTTCCCCTTCTATCTGGTCCTTTCTCCCATCTCTCTTCTTTCTAACCCTGCGTCTCCTCTCACTTCTTTTCACTCTTCTCTCCCTATTCCTCTTTTCTGTCTTCTCTTTCCACTCCTATACTCCCCCCCTCCCTCCCCTTCTCCCAATCCTCTCCCTAATCCTTATCCTCCTCCACCAATCCTTTCTTCCTCCTCCTCCTTCCCCAATCCTCCTCCTCCTCCTCCTCCTCCTCCTCAGGCTGCCGGGGTGCAACATCACTGATGAGTGCACCACACACAACAAAAGATCCAAGAGAGGAAGGAGGAGATAGGAGAGGGGGCCTTGAAAAACGGGACGGAGTGCAAAGGAGACGAGGGGAGACAAATGGAAGATGAGGGGAAACGGGAAGAGGTAGAGGTGAGCAAGAAAGGCGAAAAGGAAGAGGAAGATGAGCAAAAGGATAGGAGAGTGAAATGAGTTGGAAGAGGAGAAAGAAGGAAGAGGATGAGAAAGTGGAAGGGGAAGAGGGACAGGAGGAGGAGGAGGAAGAGAAAGAGAATGAAGGATGAGGAAGGTGATAAGAAAGAGGAGTAGTGAAGCGGACCATAGAAGGGACAAGGGGTGAGGAAAGGGTACTTGAATGAGAGTAGGGAAGAGGTTGATAAGAGGATGAGAAGAGGAAGAACGAAATAAGGTGACGTAGAAAAGAGAACAGAACAGTATTATATTGGGGCTGAGGACGGTTAGCAAGTTCAAGAAAAGAAAAACTGGCTGAAGACTTTTTCCACAATGCGATGGGGACATAAAATGGAAGGGGGAAAGGTGGACGATAATGCGAAGCCAAAGCCAAAGAGGAGGGCCGCCGGAACACGAATGAAGAAGCAGACAAACTAGCCAAGTTCCGCATAAAAGGAAAAGAACCAAAATAATGACAATCGTGGGCGATACGCGGTCGCCATCGCGTCCGGGGACCATCGACTTTTAAGAAGTTCCAATAGAGTGCATTAGCGCGACGGTCACGGCCGGTAACCTCGCCTGCAGGAGGGAAAAAACACACAACTTCCCCTGGAAATGTGTAGGTCTTCTCTGGCTGCGCCGCCTGTCCGGGAGGGACTCTGCCGAACCGGATGTAGATGCCGAGCAGGACGAAGGGAACGTGCGCCTCATTTGTAGAGTGGGGCGCAGAACCAGATTCCTCGGGATAACTTAATGGATACGGTTGATGGAGTGGGCGGGAGAGATTGCATCACTTTGCAGGAGACACGGGGGAGACGTAGACACGATAGCGAAAGGGACTCTGCGAGAGTCTATCAAAAATGGCGTCTGACACGCAGCGGGTATTCAAACTTTTTCTCTTTTATCGCGCCGATGATGGGCATCGAGACTCAACCACTGGAGGCATGATGGGCATTGTGCCACAGTCGTCACGCTTATCTACGCGGCTCACACAAGCTACATCCAGTGAACTGCCTGGTGTATCGGCTTCAGCGAGGCGCGTGCCATGTGCCAATAAAACGAAATGGTGATTGGATGGTGAGCTGGCGGAGTGAGAGTGATGAGCGCGCCGGCGGTGGTGATGAGTGAGCAGTTACAAGCGATTAGTTCGCGGCGGAACGAGCTGAGCGCGTGATGGAGGGCGATGCGCGGGCGGTGCGGCGACGCGCGCGGGCGCTTTATGATTGCGAACATATTAAACATTCAAACATCACACTTGCTTTGATCCATTTCAATGAATTTGCTTACAGTGTTTGGACGCAAGCTGCAGGCAAACCGACGCTCGTGGAAAGCACAAAGCAAATATCCTATTATCATCCAATGATCAAAACGCTTTAATGTAACCATGGGAAGCTTAATCATTTCTAAATAACTGCACACACTGTCAATTATAATTGCTGCATTCATATTACATAAATACACCTACATGGGCAATTAACAAACAAACTCGAATTTCACTGATGATAATGAGACGCGGGTATGCCAGCGCACCAAATCATAATAAGATCAGAAACAATGACATTCCCAGTATTATTTATCACAATGCATTCAACTGCTCTTTACGCCTAAATTAACACATTATTCCCAACCCTCCATGAAATCCAGTACAAAGGATGCTGTATTCTTTCAATAATTATCTCGCCAAAGGAGCGGAGTCTCGCTCTCGTGGATCGGATACAATCGCGGTTGCGTCCCGGGCATTCTCCGGGAGCCGCCGACGCCCGGGGCATGTCACGGGCTGCGAAGCCACGGCGAGGAGGGAGGGAGGAGGAGGGAGGGAGAGGGAGAAGGGGAAAATGGGATGAAGAGAAAAGGGGAAGGGGAAGGAGAGGGGAAAAGAGGGAGGAGAAAGAAAAGGAGGAAACTGAGAGGGAAAAGGAGGGAAGGGAGAGGAAGGGGAAGAGGAGAAAAAAGTAGACTGAGGAATGGGGGAGAGGGAAAGGGAAACGAAGAGGAAGAGAAACCAGGAGAAGGCTAGGCAGAGGAGAAAGGATGTACGAAGGAAGGAGGAGAAACGAAACGAGGGAGAAGGATGAGGAAGGGAAGCCGAAGGAGGGAGGGAGGGAGGGAGGGAGGAGCGAGTGGGAGGGAGGAGCGAGTGGGAGGGAATGTTAATTCAAGCCAGCGATACGGCGGGCCCTCCGGCTTTTACACAGCCTGCGCCGCCTGCCCCGCCTTCATCATCTTAATGAAGCAATTACACACCCCTCGGTCCGACATAAGCGAGTCCTCTTTGGAGCTAAAGACACGGCGCGATCACATTTTCGCTCGCTCCATCGTCCCTTTTCATCCGCTAGTCTGTAGCGTTTACGGCCGCTTTGCCGATGCGTTAACAAAACAGTCGATGCATATCTTAACATCAGTTCCGGTGCTTCGCGTGAAGGCATCTTCAGTAAAACGTTAATACAATACATACAAAACGTTATAAATCTTTTGGAATAATACGGAATACCGTAAACCATTTCTTTGTAAATATTATTTTTTTCTGAGACACAAACCGCGACATCCGTGAAGATCCGCTTGATAAAACCAAAGATAAACAACTTTATTCACCACCGCCG
>NC_091571.1:30116517-30126517 GCF_042767895.1 Penaeus vannamei | reverse complement strand
GTTTCTTTCACAGCACTGTTTACGTACGTGGCGGCTGAGGACGTGATAGGTTTACCCTTTTTTATTGGTCGTATTGGCGCGTCGTTATTGAGGGACAGCTGTTGCTTGTTTCGCCGCTGTTATTCTTGTCTTTGGTGGTGTTGCCGTCGATGTTTTTTTAGTTATTCACTGATGATATTACCAGTGATATGGTCATGAATGTCACTGTGTCAATAGCGATGCCAATGCTTTAATTTCAAAATCAAATATTAATGTTATTGATATTGTTGATACAAAAATGATATGTCTCAGTTCAGATGGCACCTAGTAACGTTACAGATTTTATTACATCTTATATTTGACGACAAAAATACGTGTCTGTGGCGGCGCAGATGAATCGAAGGCGGAGACAGCTCCCGGCAGGCGAAAGAGCTGGGGCAGCGAAGGTGTTATTGGATCATACCTTCCAGAAAACTAACTGGCAGACAGAGGGTCGAAAGTCACCAGATTTTGAGCGTCGGTTTGCGAAAGGTCTTAAACTCCACCTTAATATTTCAACGTCGATCGAGTTCGCCTAGCGAACCTTTCATCGGATACGCCTTTTTGATTGAAGTGACACTCGAATCTCGTAAAACAAATGTGATACACGAAAATAATGGCATGTCGTTCCCTATCTGTGCACTTGTCATAAACCGTTCCCGGATACCATAAAACTCTTTCTTCTGCCGTCTTCGCTCTCACATTTCATCTTTTTCTATCAGGCCTGGGACGACGAACGACTCCCTCGCCAAACAACGACATTTCCTCGAACTCAGCAAACGCGCTTCGGCTTTCCCCTCATTTCACATCGCGAATTTCAAACTTCACCATGATCATCATCATTACCAACATTGCTCATAAAGTCGGTCTCCCTGTCATTACCATCATCGGACCAGCTGTTCTGTAACCATCCCATCGGCCGCGAGAAAAGGCCAGTAGGTTAGTAGCATGAAAGTTTTGGGTCAACAGCTTTAACATCCCGGAGTTCGCGACAGAAGTTTGGCTTGGTGGCCGGGTCTGAAGAGCAGGGACAGGGCCACGGGGCATCGGCGGCGCAGCGAAGACCATCCGCTTGTCTTTCGCCGTGGGGGACGCACGGGAGGGGGAGGAGGGGAGGGATGGAGGGAAGAGGAAAAGAGAGAGAGAGAGAGAGAGAGAGAGATGAGAGAGAGAGAGAGAGAGAGAGAGAGAGAAGAGAGAGAGAGAGAGAGAGAGAGAGAGAGAGAGAGAGAGAGAGAGATGTGTGATGTCTCTGGTCTTAAGACGCCCTCGAGAAATCTCGTTGCGAGACATCACATCATGTTTCTCCCCCTTCCTACATAAAACGCCAAGAGCCACGCCCACGCCCACGCCCGCCGCCCCGCCGCGTCCCAACCGCGTACGACTCGCGAAGGCAATTAATTTCCAAAACACATCCCCGCGTCGCCAGACTAAAACACAAAGGCGGGATCCTCCTCGCCCTAGCATTAATTATGCGATCCTCTGCTCCACCATTATCCACGACGGGACTAAGGAATATAGCTCAGTATATCTTCCGGGGCGAGTTCAAAGCGAATCCCCGAAAAGACCACAATACTCAAGCCATTCTCTTCCTCTCCCTCTCGATCTCCCAAGCGGACGTGAAGCGGAACATAATAACCCCAAGATTTTGAAATCAAATTTGTCTTTAGTTTATCCCGACTCCTTTTTTTTCTTCTTCCTCTTTCTTTTGCCTTTTTCCCCCAGATATACCGTAGAGGTTTGGCTCGGGGCAGAATCCCGGCCTGGCGCGAGGCAGAATTCCAGGAATTTCCGTATTAAAACAGTGGCTTTTCAGTGGCGATTTTGGAATGAAATGAGGTCTAAGACAGGAGGGGAGAGTAATAACCTGACCGAGAGTATTATTTGCGATTTTTTTCAGTCAGGTTGCTCAAGCGCTTGCTGGCACGGGGCCCTCCACAGCCCTCGGAAAGCCGTTGCTCTTGCAAATAGAAATGGGAGCACAATAATCATCCCGAGCATTGCACGACTTCCATGAAAAAAACGAAATACATCTGCTGCAAAATAAAATGAAAAAATCAGTAGTCGGACAAATACCCCTCTGTTTACGCATTTTCTCCCCAGTCTGCAAAGCGGTGATAATAACATTGCAATGCTTCGGTGCTTAAAGGGAGTTTGGTAACACTAAACACCCAATCGGCCAAATACAATGAAACGTAATAAAATCAAATAATACAGTGATGATAAATTGGCACTCAACATAGCACGATCAGCGCGCCATCTGCTCATGGTTTAAATTATCTCCAGGGAAATGTCCATCACACATCAGAATTACAATGAACATGCAATGGCGCCCCCACGCAAACGCTTTGCTCGTCCTCAACGGTCCTCAACAACACACCAGGTTGCGTCATGTGTCCACGATGTCTGTATTTCCACGCTATTCTACTGCGTGGAATTACAGGTTGAAAAGCAAGGGTTCTTTTTCACTTTTTCTAAGGAATGCCAAAGAAAGAACGCGTCTGGATAATAGCAAAGATCGTACGAGAACAAGCTAAATAACTCCATCTTTCATTCCATCTTCTGCAATTCCTTACTCCTTCAGCGGAGCTCGCTGCCCCCTCCCTCTTTTTCCCATCAAAGAGAACCTCTTTAAAAAACTCAAACTCGCAGGCAAGAGCGCCGGTCACCTCCTGCCTGGCCTCATCTGCTCCTCCCCCTTCCTCTGCTCCTGCTACTAACCCTACCCCTGCCCCTTCTCCTGCTCCTGCTTGTTGACACATGTGGCACGTCGTCGCTTCTTTGCACCCTTTTCCCGTCTCCGCCCCCCACCCCACCCCCACCCCCCTGCTCCTTGCTCGCCTCTTAGCCACTCCTTCCTCCTCCGCCCTCTTCTCTTCCTTACGACCTACACGACCTATTCTTCGCCTCTTCGACGCCCCTTTCACGTGTTTCTTTGCACGTCCTAGTTTGCATTCATATGCCGTTCCTTATCGCATTCATCCGGCATGTATCTTGCTCGTCGTGAAATGGATTTGACATTCTATAAAAAAAAATAAAAATATTCCGAACATGTTTTGCAACGCTCTGTAAGCAAATTCACGCCGGTGCATTCGCTGAATTTTACGCATTTTGGCAATTGCTGTCAAAACAACACTCAAAAGCGTCAATAATTCAATATCAACATGCCGGCAAATAGAATTTTAGCAATCTTTTACTAAAACCAAATAAAGTAATACTGAAAAGAAAAAGAAATCAACGCGGGTATGACAGCATCCAACGTCTCATTAAAGACTATCGATTTCAGAACCCTCATCAAAAGCGTAACGCCGCGACCCTTGTTAATCATCTAAACCAACGTTTCCTTTAAAAAAGAAAAAAGGAATAAAGCGTTGTAACTCCCGTCCCCACTGAAAAGAAGTAAAGACACTCTTTAATCTTGTGTTCACCATTTTATCCACATCCTGCCCACACACTTCCCACCTTTACCTTGCCTACACAGCCCTCCACAGCAAGGGACCTCATTACCTGCCCAAACCCTGATTACCCCGGCCCAGAAGAAAAAATATATATGCACTGAATACTTAAAAGAGGGGAAAAAGCACGCAAGCAACCCGAGCTGGAAACTAGCAAATGGTATGGATGCGTTACCGGCAAAAGTGCGTGGACCGAAAACGTGCAAGCACCGTGCCCGGTACTCGTAATCAATATTCGAGACTGACGGTTAGTAGGTCAGCAAAAAAAAACACAAATAAATCTATAATTAATTTCACTCGGACTTGGATGAAATTGGTCGTAGAAGTAGTCGCGCCTTCCGCAACGCCAGACGGCAATCATGAGAACCTCTTTCAGCTACCTGTTGCTGTGGCTGAAGGGGGCTACCATGCCAATGTCTAATACGGCTGCGAAAACAACACAAACTTCCCCCAAACTACGCACGATTGTATGCAAACTTTGCTCAGGTTCAGCGGCCGGTAATAATGCTTGCTGAGGGCAGAACTCTTGCCGGGGGATTAAGAAAAAGAGGCCGCTGGTTCAGACTGACGATGAAGCTTTAAACTTAACGGCACTGGATCACACGCCAAAGTTATTCAGTCACTTGATCAAGGCGATAAACCGGGGAATTAAACCACTGGAGCAGCTTGAGAAGCACACAAACGCATTTAATTGGGAAACTAAATCAGCCGATAAAACACACGAAGCAGTTTTATTATACTGGTTAAAGTTTATGTTTAGCCGCTGATTAAACTCATAATCTAGTGGCGAAGCTGCAAGCTTTACAAGCAGTTCATCGGCTGCAGCTGCATCGAATCGATCATCTGCCAAAGCACAGAGTTTACAACCGCTGCATCTCTTGATAGGGCCTTGACCTGCCTGCCGCCGCATCAGCTGATGAGGCCTCGAGATCTCTCGCGCTGCATTCACAATTTCAGTTTCTGCAACGTCAGCTGATAAGGATTCGACTTGGCGTGTGCCCTTCACTTTAACAAAGTTCATTTACAGTTGCGGCGGCACAGCGTTCAGGTGCCGATATCGAGCCTTCCTAAAACCATTTCCATGTTACCATCAGCTCGAGGATAAGTCCAAGACAAAACAGGTCAACCGCACGAAATACACAACCACCAAATCTTTAAAACCAAGAACATGAGCGAAAGTAAATGAAAAAAAAACAATAAAAACCAGCGGCCCAAGTGACCAGACCTGATGTTCTCAAATAACAGCGAGGAGGAGGAGCGCGTGCAACGAACGCAGAAAATGGACCTCAAAGAAAGCTGCAGTTCCAGGTGCATGCGTTGTAAGAATTGGTCTGTCTCACTCGAACACTCTCATACTGCGGGTATACGGCCATGTTAAGCGTGCGTGTCGGGAGAATACTGCCTTATATGAGAAAAATATTTCCCCAGAAAATGGCGAAAGGAGAGCACTGCTGGGGCTGCCGGTGCGCTGCGACGAGAAGGTAAGTGGGGAAGAGGAAAGGGAGGAAGGGAGGCGGAGGAAAAGGAGAGGAAGGGGGGAGGAAAAGGAGTAGGAGGGCGGAAAAGGGGTAGGAGGAGGAGGAGGAGGAGGAGGAGGAGGAAGTGAAAGAAAGAAGTAGAAGGAAGGAGGAGGAGAAGGAAGAGAAAGAAAGAAGTAGAAGGAAGGAGGAGGAGAAGGAAGAGGAGGAGGAGGAGAAGGAAGAGGTGGAGGAGGAAGAGGTGGTAGAGGTGGAGGAAAAGATGGTAAAGGAGGTGGAGGAAAAGGCGGTAAAGGAGGTGGAGGAAAAGGTGGTAGAGGAGGTTTAGGAAAAGGTGATGGATATGAAGAAGAATGGGAGAGGAAAAGGAGGAGGAGGAAGAGATTGTGGAGGAGGAAGTAGACAAAGAAGAGATAAAAAGAATATACTAATAATACTAACATCAAGACTAGCACTAATAATATGAACAGCAGCATCAACAACAACAAAATGGAAAATGAAAAAGAAAAAGGGTAGATGTAAAAGCAAAAGTAGGGTTGGAGCATACGAGTAGAAGTTAAAGTAGAAACAGAGGCAGAAGCATCTGAAACAGACGCAGGTGCAGAAAAAGCGAAGGAAAAAAGGCAAAAGCAGAAGGAAAGGGAAAGAGGAGAAGGAAGTGGATGCGGGCAACGCGACGCCTCTCTTGCGCGGAGGGACACACGATACTCCAGCGATATAATTTCTAGCAAAGGCCCAATAGTTGCCTTGATATGTGCGTGATGGCGCTGGCTGTGGGGCTATGATGGCGGCCCAGAGCCTCGTCAATATCCTCAGAGTAGGAGTGTGTGTGAGGATGTGAGGATATGTGGGAACCCGCTGCGAGGACTATGCGCCTCAAGTGCTTCTACGGGACACAAGGCTCGACGCGACGACTTCCGAAAACCCCGATACAAGTGGATTTTGCTGTTGACTTACTTACAATTCGAAGTGGGAGTCGTCGTTAATTACTCTCTTCACTGTTGTGAGCAACGGAAAATTTAGCGCGTCCTATCGGAAATCTATGGACTTGGAGTTCGGAAGAACGTGATCAAACGTATTTATACGCGCATAAATACAGACAAACATTTATATTCACATAGACACACCATACACTTACATTCTCTCACACTCGTACTCAGAATCTCTCTTATAACTTCACTCACACTCATACTCTCCCAAACACTCACACTCATACTCTCCCAAACACTCACACTCATACTCTCCCAAACACTCACACTCATACTCTCCCAAACACTCACACTCATACTCTCCCAAACACTCACACTCATACTCTCTCTAACACTCACACTCATACTCTCTCTAACACTCACACTCATACTCTCCCAAACACTCACACTCATACTCTCCTAAACACTCACACTCATACTCTCCCAAACACTCACACTCATACTCTCCCAAACACTCACACTCATACTCTCCCAAACACTCACACTCATTCTCTCCCAAACACTCACACTCATACTCTCCCAAACACTCACACTCATACTCTCCCAAACACTCACACTCATACTCTCCCAAACACTCACACTCATACTCACACCAAACACTCACTCTCATACTCTCCCTAAACACTCACACTCATTCTCTCCCAAACACTCACACTCATACTCTCCCAAACACTCACACTCATACTCTCCCAAACACTCACACTCATACTCTCCCAAACACTCACACTCATACTCTCCCAAACACTCACACTCATACTCTCCCAAACACTCACACTCATACTCTCCCAAACACTCACACTCATACTCTCTCTAACACTCACACTCATACTCTCTCTAACACTCACACTCATACTCTCTCTAACACTCACACTCATACTCTCTCTAACACTCACACTCATACTCTCTCTGACACTCACACTCATACTCTCTCTAACACTCACACTCATACTCTCTCTAACACTCACACTCATACTCTCTCTAACACTCACACTCATACTCTCTCTAACACTCACACTCATACTCTCTCTAACACTCACACTCATACTCTCTCTAACACTCACACTCATACTCTCTCTAACACTCACACTCATACTCTCTCTAACACTCACACTCATACTCTCTCTAACACTCACACTCATACTCTCTCTAACACTCACATTCATACTCTCTCTAACACTTACACATAGTCTCTCTAACACTCACACTCATAGTCTCTCTAACACTCATACTCATACTCTCTCTAATACTCACACTCATACTCTTTCTAACACCCACACTCATAGTCTCTCTAGCACTCATTCATACTCTCTCTAGCACTCACACTCACTGACCCACCCTCCCATGAATGCGAAACCTCATTCATCATCATTATTCACTGAGCACTCATTTTCCTGCACAATCAGATTTTCCTCAAAGTAAATCGTGAAGCGCACGTACCAACGCAGCATTTAGTTTTCCCCTCCCTGTACTACACTTACGGTTTCCGTTAAATCGTACTTAACTCGACCAAGTTGCCCCGGGCTTGGCAACCTAATTATCTAGTCCCTTGGTTTCCTCCCTTTTATGTCTCTCATTTCCCCCTCCCTCTGTCTCTCCTCATACGTCTTTTATAAATTCTTTTATTCCAAGTCTTTGTTTCTGATTGTCTGATTCTAGCTCTCCTTCTGTATCTGTCTCTGTATCAAATCAAGGCTCATTTTCCCCCTAGCAAGCGTTTGTACTGAGTTCTGTATTCATTTACTGAGTGTCTGGAGTGTCTGCGTCTGCAACTGAAACTGGCTGCCTCGTTGGATTCCCGTGTCTGTATCATCCACTGTCTCTGTCTGCTTTTTTTTTATTCGTCTCGACTTTTAAACGTGCGATGAGAGGGAGAAAGAGGGAAAAGACTGAAAGAAAAGGATGAGAGGAGAGGGTGCAAAAATGACAATATGGGGGAAAAGTCACGAAATAAAAGGACAGCGTAAGTGGGGAAGGATGATAGAGGGAAATAGAAAGAAGGGAGAGATGGAGGGGAAAGGATAAAAGTCAGAGCAAATATTGATTCCATATTTTATTTATAGACGCGCGAAGGCTCTCAAATCGCGAAATTATAAATGGAGCCCATCGTACACAAACTCAGACACAAAATACTTCACCGAAAGAACTAACGAGCTTCCCTGCGATCACCCGCCCACCCCGCCCCCCGCCCACCTACACCTGGCAAGTCCGAGTCTAGAACAGCGAAGCTTCGTTTTTGTTTTTTAGCGACGAGATTGGCTTCTGTTGTTTTGGCCGAAGATTTCCCTTACGTGTGCTCAGCTGGTACCCTTGTAGCAACACTTAACATCTCTTACGAAATACAATTAAGGAGCATTGTTCTTCCGCTAAGCAGACACACTTTCTGCAAGATGTTTGATGCGTAATGTCACGGTAATCAGCTCTTACGACTGCACCACACCTGGTTCGTTACACATTCAAGCATTTCGCCACTGCACACGCTTTGGAAATAACCTGCACAGAGATCTCCTTCCACTGTTTCCCCGCCACCAACAAGTGGCAAATACCAGACACTGATAACATTTCCTCTCCCAATCGAGAGGGCGACCAAAGAGGAAAGAGAAGGGTTGCCTCGTACGTTGCAGTAGCTGCCGGTTCTGAGGTGGTACTTGGTCCTCCGATTGGCGCTGTAGATCAACATAATCTCCGCGTTACAGTGCTCGCTGGAATAATTCCTGGGTGAAGGCAGGGGCGGATGGTCGCGCGTGGTGCTGGCGCTGGCGGGCGGGTCCGGGCCTCGGGGCTGCTGCTTGTCCTCCCTCGGGCAGATCTTGATATCAACCACGTTGTCGCCGCTCACGAGTTTGACTATCGTATCCAGGGTGGCTGGCGAGGAGCGACGCCACGACACCGTGTAGAACCAGAGGCTGCGTGGCGGCGATGGCGACGAACTGAGGGACGTCGTCCTGCCCACGACGATAGTTCACTTCCCCCGAAAGCTGTTCGTGGGAAAAGGGAAAAGCTCCTCGCTCCGGAAAATGGCGGCACTTCCGGTTCCTTCCAGGGAGAGCGCACTGTGAGAGCAACGCACTGTACGCTGACGGCAAGGTGTGGCGGTGGTGCGGCCTGCCCAGGTATTGAGGACGGAGTGAGAGGCCAAGCTAGTGGGAGGCTCGCTCGCTCTGCCAGCGGGGAGAGATGAGGGAAGGCCACAGCGCGCAGACACACACAATCTCTCTTGCTCTCTCTCCCTCGCTCTCGTCCCCTCTCCCTTACTCTCTCGCTCTCTCCCCCTCTCTCTCTTTCTTTCTTTCCTGCTTTTTCTCTCTCTTTCCTTCTTTCCTTATCTATTACTCTCTATCTCTCTCTCTCTCATTTTCATTAATTCCCTCATTCATATCTACTACATTCAGTCTTTCTCTCTCTTTCTCATTTTCTTTAATTCCCTCATCACTCACTCACTCTTTCTCTCTCTCTCTCTCTCTAAGTCCGTCTGTCTCAGTCAGTCTGTCTATCTGTGTCTCTATTTATCTATATCTCTCTCTCTCTCTCTCTTCCTCAGTCTTTTGCTTCCTCTCTCTCCCTTTCTTTCTTTGTCTCTCCATTCCTCTCTTTCCCACCGTCATCCACCTCCATCTTCACCCACCCGTCCCCCTCCTCTTCTCCCCCTCTCCCCACAATCGGATCTCGAATGATTGCTCCAATACCTCCCATTTGAATAACATCCCCCCTTTCCCCCTGCCCCCATGCGTACCCCATCCCTACCCAGGCAAAAGGAAGATGAACGAATCGCGGCCAGGTAAGCATGACAACCACAATAAGGAAGGGCAGCACGTGGCGAGGCTCCCACGCACGGAAAAGGGGCTGAGAGAGAGAGAGAGAGAGAGAGAGAGAGAGAGAGAGAGAGAGAGAGAGAGAGAGAGAGAGAGAGAGAGAGAGAGAGAGAGAGAGAGAGAGAGAGAGAGAGAGAGCGAGTGTGTGTGTGTGAGCGAGAGAGAGAGAGACAGAGCGAGTGTGTGTGTGTGTGAGCGAAAGAGTGAGCGAGTGTGTGTGTGAGCGAGAGAGTGAGAGTGTGTGTGTGGGC
>NC_091571.1:30096517-30099017 GCF_042767895.1 Penaeus vannamei | reverse complement strand
ACCCACCGACCCACTCACTAACTCACCGACCCACTCACCAACTCACCTTACCCACCGACCCACTCACTCCTTCCCCTAACTAACCTCCCTCCCCCCGCTTCCCCGGTCCCCTCAAACCCTAGAAGGAAAAAGAAAAGGGAAAACTTAAGGCACGATCCATCAAGGCTTTTATTAAGCTAAAATTTCCCTTCTCGAATTTCAGAACGCGCCTGGCCATCAAATTTACGGAGGCCATGTTTCTCCTCGGCCGAAGTTTGGGTTCCGCTGATTTTGCTTTCCGCCGATGTTCGGTTACCGGATTTAACGGTCCGGTAATTCCCCGGGGACGACAAATTCCCAAATTTAACTCGTTACGCGGTCCGGGTCGTCTATCACTATCAAAGTAATTCTTCCTCCCCTTCGTTCTCCTCACCTTTTCCCTTCATTTTATCTTATATTAATTCTTTCTCCCCTTCTCTCTCCCCCCTTTTCCCTCCATTTTATCTTATATTAAGTAATTCTTCCTCCCCTTCTTTCTCCCCCCTTTTCCATTCATTTGTTCTTATATTACGTAATTCTCCCCTTCCCTCTCCCCCCTTTTCCCTTCATTTTATCTTATATTAAGTAATTCTTCCTCCCCTTCCTTCTCCCCCCTTTTCCCTTCATTTGATCTTATATTACGTAATTCTCCCCTTCCCTCTCCCCCCTTTTCCTTTATCTTATATTAAGTAATTCTTTCTCCCCTTCCCTCCCCCCTTTTTTCCTTCATTTTATCTTATATTAAGTTACGATCTGGACTTTCAGGTCACCCGAAAGAGGGTTATGAGCGAGAGTTATATCTTATATCACTTTCAAGATTAATGGAAAATGACTGTCGAAGGTTAAACTATGATTTTCTTCACATCTATTCTTTCCTCCGTCGGAAATTATTTTCCTTAGTCTTATCTTTTCTAGCAACACCACCATCAAGCATTTAATCCTATTCCTTAAACGGGTAAAATGCAATCTTTTGCAAACACAGTAATTACGATAACAGCAACAAGGACGAAAAAATGGGTATTCCATAAGTCACTACCATTTAGTCAAGTTAATTTTGAGAAACAATTTTCTCTTGGCATTTCCTACATTAATGTTGGAAGGCATTCATCGGCCACGCAATGTCACTACAATGTGAAAAATGTAGTCATTTCTCTCAAAGAGGGCAAGGCCTCTTAAAAATAAGCGAAAACTCCGGTCCGGTTAAAATTCAAAATTCAGAAAGTTCCAGTTCTCTCGCCTTTTTTTTCTCTCTTAGCAAGCCGGTCGTTGTATCTAAGGCCCGTTGAGTGAGAGAAGATCCCTCTACCACAAAACGCGCGGCCTACACCTCTCCCTCTCATTTCAATATGCCGAAATCCCAATTAACTTAATTAGGTATTGCAATAATTTTCATTTATATCAAAAGTCTACATTAACAAATTTGCAGATACAGTACTTTAAATCTCGTGCATCATGGGAGGAGCATCACCTTGAGTAAATTATCACATGTTAATGAAACTCTCCTATACCACTATTAATTATTCAAAACAATTAAATGGATTAACAGGCTCGAGGGGCTTGGGCGTCCCAGCATCTCCAATTAACTTATCTACATACTTTTTTTTTCCTCAAGTGTTTCATTCGTTCCTTAAATTGATCTACCTTCCCGCCTTATTACCGAGCTTTCTAGGCATTCCCCATTTCACCTATTTTACTCATTCTCATCAGAAATATATCAGACGAATGCCTTGTATGCTTTCCATCCATTAAAAAAAATATATTTCCCGTCACATCGTAGGAAGACAAGCGATTCCTGCTGGTTCCTCGGACATGTTGGACTGCTCCGTCACCTTTTTTTTCCTCTTCCTCTTATTTCGCTCCGAAGTAAGTTAGACACGTGATGCCACGAGAGAAGGACAGTTTTGATTACATACTTTGGCAAGAGGCGGGTAACGGGGGAGGGGGGGAGGGAGGAGGGGGAGGGAGGGGAGGGGAGGGGGAGGGAGGGGGAGGAGGGGAAGGGAGGGGGAGAAGGGGAAGGGATGGGAGGAGGGGAAGGGAGGGGGAGGGGAGGGGAAGGGAGGGGGAGGAGGGGGGAAGGAGAGAGGGGAGGAGGGGGAAGGAAAGGGGAGGAGGGGGAAGGAGGGGGAAGGAGGAGTCGCCAGGGCCCGCCTGTCTATCCGGCAGACGGGACGGCGCTCGCATGCCCCGCAAAACAAGCCTGCGTGCATCGCGCTCCCTCGGGAAATTAAACAGATGCTAGCCGACGTGACGGCACCACGACGATTACACTAATATTCTCATCGGGGCCAAAATGAGGCTATCAATTTATAAACATGATGGCTAAAAAAAATAGTTTAAGAAATTTTTTGAGTCTCGGTTGAATGATTCTGCAACTGTGGATATCAGTTATTCAACGATTCTAGAAAAAAAATTTAGCAAATAATTACCTATCAAATACACCAGATAAATTTCCGAAAAGATCCGATATCAAATAAGCCAC
>NC_091571.1:30066517-30074017 GCF_042767895.1 Penaeus vannamei | reverse complement strand
GGAACCTTGTCCTCTTGCGTGTTTGCAAATGCCCGTGAAATTTGCACCAAACACCCATTAATCCCCAGCTCCAAGACACCAATAACTAAACTAAACTCGCATCGTATTATTACAAGGTTCAAAAGCAAGAGAGTTTGCATCAGTTCGCATCAAAGAAAGCTCTTCCCCTCCCTCTTCCCTCCCCTCCTTCCCCTTGCCCTTCCCCCCTCCCCTTCTTTCTCCCTATCTTCCCTAACTTTTCCCTCTACCCTCCCTCAAAAGCGAGTCGGGTGCATCTTACCATGTCTGTCGCGTTGGGTTCTTGCGGCTGAGCAGTCACTGAGGCGGAGGACGGTTGTTTCTCGTGTTTCTGAAGGGGCTGGTCCTGCTCGAGGGAGGCGAGGCTCTGGTGCTGCTTCTCCAGGGGCGGTGCTCGGGCCACCACCAAGTCTACCAGGCCTGTTCAACAAAGAGAAAAAAAAAAACAAATTAGTTATAATGGAAGGCAACAAAGGATAATCTAGCAAAGGGGTATTATACGCTCTGTTGTAATAGGTTGTGTTGGGTTTACAAGTGTATGTGTGGTGCGTAGCCATATGCTCAAAGCTGTTGCTGTGTATGTGTTTTGTATGTAGCATCTTATGAGAATAGATAGATTTATATCCCGCAATCAGTCGCATTATCCTTAACAAAACTACAATGAATTTCTCTTCGTATACTAGAAACATTCAAATGTTACTTGGTAGATTAATAAACCGCGTTGCCAGTTCATTATCTTACTAACAGCGTTAACACATTTAGCCGACAAGAAAATTAAATCTGGTCTCACCGGATATAGCAACCGTAAATTGTCGCCTTGAGTACGTGTCACTTATGCCATCTTGTTGTGGCAATGTTCTCTATTAGTATGGGACACAAAATCATCAAGGATCAGTTTTCATTCGGAGGTAACACTTGCACCGTCTTCGAGCGAGATCAAGGGATGGGCCTGAGCTACTATTTGATAAATGAGCGATACGTTTTAATCTCAAACTTACGAGAGGCATTGTTCATACCAAGAGATGCATGCTAGGTCATTCATTAAACACACACCGCCTAGTGACTTACAGGGAGAGCCATTTATCAAAAACGTGTCAATTTTACGATAAAACTTCTGATATATTAATGAGCACAGTCCTTGCTAAAGTGCTTCTATTTATCAAGGGAAGAAGATACTTTAAGAAAACACCGAGATCATACATCACCCCCCCAAAAAAGAAAATAATAATAATCTGCAATAATGCGCCCACAAATATGCGCTACCACAGTTGTACATATTCTCAGTCAAATGTTCCTTATTTCATTGGCGCTAAAAGACACGAGACGTCGTTTGTCTGAGTAAATAATTCAGATCATCCTTTGAGCTACACGCGGACTCTAATAATCTTCCCTGTACCGCCCTGTATATAGTGAAACGATCAGAATAGCGAGACATTTACTGCCGTGCGACACACACCCGAAAACAGTCAGTCAAAGCAACCTGTCACGAAACGGCGACTGAGGCTATTCGCAGGAAAAAAATAACACCGTCGGAAGAGTTATTTCCCTACATGGCCAGGGGCGAGAAGTATCTGAACACGCTCTCAAATAGAAAGCGACCCTCGACTCTAAAATGCTGTATGGGGTACGAATTATGGCTAACAGTTATTGTCCAAACACATGATACATACACACACAAACAAGCATACAGACTCTGATACCACATATAAATGTGGGGACTATCCACACAAACATACAGATACACATATATACATACATTCATATATTACAAACACACGTAAATACAGCACACCCACGTAAATATGTACACTCATATATTTCTCTCCACAAAACCAATACCGCAAAGAGGACGCCCCGCCCCCATACATAACGGAACGCCCAAAGCAGCCGCTTTTTCCATGGCACTCCAAAAGCAAAACAAAACGAGACAGTAAGACCCGCTGAAAGAAACGAAGACCACGGCCGCAACAACAACTCACTCCGCACCCTCAAAAGTTCGAGGCACCCGCCCTACCTGCTTTCTCCTTAAGTATCTGCTTTCCATTAAGCAGCAGGGAAGGAAAGGCAAGAAAGAGAGAAAGAAGGAAAGAGGGAAAGATAGAAAGATGGAAATATGGAGGGGGTAAAGAAAGAAAGAAAGGGAGAGAGGGAGAAAGAGGGAGAGAGGGGGAAAGAGAGAGAGAGGGGGAAAGAGAGAGAGAGGGAGAAAGAGAGAGAGAGGGAGAAAGAGAATGAGAGAGAATGAGAGAGAGAGAGAGAGAGAGAGAGAGAGAGAGAGAGAGAGAGAGAGAGAGAGAGAGAGAGAGAGAGAGAGAGAGAGAGAGAGAGAGAGAGGGAGAGGGAGAAAGAAAGAGAGAGAGAGAGAAAGGGGGGGAAGCGAGAGAGGGACTGGGAGAGGGGGTGACAGACAGAGATAGCCAGAAAGGGCTTTCATCATTTGTCGCTGTTAAAAAAAAATCTGTGTCTACGGTTTGTGCGAGGGTCTTCCTGTGGCATACCCCCTCCGGACGCGCCAAGGGAGACATGCCAACTGTCATACCCACGCGGGACATACCGAATCTGCCTGCCCTACATGCCAAACGTTGCCTCGCTCTATGACGTTATAATGCACTAAACAGGGTGAAAGTTTTAAAGTGAAGCTGCTCTGATCTTAATTAATTATTCAATTGGGTTGTATATTTTCAATATCAGCTTCTATAAAACATGAAAATCGTATCTATATGTATATAAATGTATGCATGACCGCGTCCTCATACATATTTGCACTTGCATGAATGTGTGTATCTCTGCAAGTGCTGTTGCTACTCTTATATGGATGAGTATTTTTATGGCCATGCAGTATGTGAGCATAAATCCATGTGTACTAGGCACACATATATACCTGTGCATTTGTGTGTGCAAATGGGTGGGGGGGGGGGGGGACTGAAGAGAGGGAGGGAGAGAGAGGGAGAGAGAAAGAGTGAGAGGGAGGGGGGGAGCGAAAGGGAAAGGGAAAGGGAGAGGGGGATGGAGAGAGAGGGGGAGAGAGTGAAGGAAGGAGGGAGGGAGGGAGGGAGGGAGAGAGGCAGAGGGAAGGAGAGAGGAGAGGGAGAGGGAGAGGGAGATGGAGAGAGGGAGAGAGAGAGAGAGAGAGAGAGAGAGAGAGAGAGAGAGAGAGAGAGAGAGAGAGAGAGAGAGAGAGAGGGGACACACAGAGAGGGAGAGAGAGAGAGAGAGAGAGAGAAAGAGAGAGAGGGGGGAAAAGAAAAAAAAGAGAGAGAGAGAGAAAAAGAAAAAGAAAAATGAGAGAGAGAGAGAGAGAGAGAGAGAGAGAGAGAGAGAGAGAGAGAGAAGGGGGGAAGAGAAAGGGACAGGGAGAGGGAGATGGAGGGAGAAAAAGAAAGAGAGAGAGAGAGAGAGAGAGAGAGAGAGAGAGAGAGAGAGAGAGAGAGAGAGAGAGAGAGAGAGAGAGAGAGAGAGAGAGAGAGTGTGTGTGTGTGTGTGTGTGTGTGTGTGTGTGTGTGTGTGTGTGTGTGTGTGTGTGTGTGTGTGTGCACATTCTTATTCGTCTCTGTGCGTATATACAATAAGTCTTCTTTTGTGTGTTTGCGTACGTTTTTGCGTATGCGTGTACGAATGCGCTCGCATGCCATCACATCATAAGCATGCGTATATATTCATATGAAATATGAATGCTTCATGATTCACGAGTGAAAAACGAGTGTTTGCGCTAGCCTCGGTCGGAGGGAGCGAGCGCTTCTACAAATATACAGTAATTAGCTTTTGAATAATGACGTGTTATCGATAAAATCTGATTCATAAAACTAACTCTTTATTCATTAGCCGTTGTCCAGCGACCAATTAAAATACAATCAAACACAGCAGTAGGCGGACGTTTTCTTTATTTGAGACACGTGATGAACGCTTGGGTCAACACGGGAATGACAGGCACTCATGCTCTTGCACGAAGCCTGCACGCATACAATTGCATGCAGAGGTCAACGGGGACACACCCATCACAGAACTCCCGATATACACGCAGGTGATTAATCTACACATCAGTCCCCACCCCAATACCCACACCTTCGCAAATTTCCACACTTCCCTCCGACAAGCTCCACGACCCCGCTCTAGAGCAGCTGTTTGCAAATCTTCAGGTATTCTAATTAAAAGTGTTTCGGCTCTGTATACACAGCCGGCCTTGCAGCTCCCAAGGGAAACGGGCGACGCACCAACAGCAGAGCGAGTGGCAGTCGAGGGCAAGTCGGGTCACATAATTGTCCGAAACTTGAAAGCGTCTTGCTAAGAGGGGAGGGGAGGGGAGGGGACGGGAGACGAGAGGGAGGGGAGAGGAGGGGAGACGAGGGTGGGAGGGGAGGGGATGGAAGAGATGGGTAGGGGATGGGGGTGCTGTTGATTTACTTGTTTATGAGGAGTACGGAAGGGTCTTGTTCAGGTTGCACGACTTCGACATGCGACGTGGAGGGTTATGGCTTTTCTGTCACTCGCGAGCTGATTCTCTAGCTACATTTAGTACCTTTGCATCGCGTTCATGTAGGAAGATACAAGATGAGTAAGTACGATCACAGAGAGAGATAATATACAGAGAGATTAAAAGATGGAGAAATGGATGGAGAGAAGGGCAGAAGATGGAAAGAGTAGGGAAAGGTGGAGGAAGGGTTAAAGATAGGAGGGAAGGTTTGAGAGGGAGAAAGGGAAGGGAGGAGGATCAGAGAGAAAGAGAGAGACGGAGGTAGAGGGAAAGAGAGAGAGAGAGAGGGAAAGAAGGGTAAAGACAAACAAGGAAAAAACATACGTGTCTCATCACCGAACACTGGAGCGAAAGCGAAGTCAAGCACAGGCACCGTTGACCACAATAAAGTTAAGTCGACTGGCGATCAACACTGCACATGCTCGCACGCGTCCCATTACACATGGCGACTCCCAAGCTGTTTTTAGCCCCTTCGCGCCCCTCTCCTTCCCCTCCCCTTCGCCCTCCTTCCTCTTCCCCTCCCTCCTCCCTCCTCCTTCCTCTTCCCCTCCCTCCTCCCTCCTCCTTCCTCTCCCCCTCCCTCCTCCCTCCTCCTTCCTCTTCCCCTCCCTCCTCCCTCCTCCTCTCCTCCTTCCCCTCCCCCTACCCTCGTCGTGCCCCAGTCCATTTCATACCCAGGGGACCCTTCTCCACCCCTCGCAAGACCACCTCGCACACGTTCCTCACACGAATGCCCCGAGTCTAACCTCACACTTCCGTCGTAATATTTTCCCTGAAGTATGGTCATTCGAAATCTATCAAACAGCAAAATAACTCAAGTTGGGCATGATTTACACTTATGGTAATGATGATAATAGTTTATTTCAAAAAGGCTCGAGAGATTAAAATTACACAATGCTAGAACAAGAAGAGCTGGTACAAGTGTGTACATTTGTCATTAGTATATATGTGTTTATATGCATGAATTCATGAATTTAATGTTTAAATGCTCCCGTCCGTGCGTGCATGTGCGTATGTATATGCATACTTGTGTGTGTTAGTAAAGTGTGTAAGCGCTTTTTTCCCCATCTTTCCTTTTATTTTTATATTCTTTAGCAAACGCACATGGAGACAAATGCTCAAACTTGCATCTTTATGCCTGTGATATCTGCCATCCGTCCATAAAACAGACGAGCAGACAAAAAACAAAAGTAAAACTTCCAGTGCATTTTTGTTATTTTTGCCAATTCTTATACATATATTCCATGCAAAACTCTCTTTCTGCACAATCGACTCCTGTTGCCGGGAAAGTTGCGTCCCGCTGCAGGGGATATTGTTCTAACTTTTGCGCGCCTTTCGCTGTTAAACTTTCGATACGAAGATGTGGGACAAGATTTTTTTCATGATATGGGATGCGGTTTGGTTGTTGGTCCTCGAGTGAGACATTTCTACTTTAAACGCCCTGCCTTTAAGAATTCCCTCTAAAAGGAACTTACAGCTTAGTATTCATTCCGCGTTCTTTCGAAAGGAAGAAGAATCCGGGGCAGGCTTTCCACCTTCAAAGCCGCGTTCTTCACCTTCTATGAATATGGAACAAAAACGAAATAAAAACTTCAAAGAATTTCAACTCGCCGGACTCCCTCGCGATCCACAAGGAATCCCCAGAGCAGCCTCTCCGGCCGACACAACGCACGGCCAGTACAAGGATTATCAATCACTGCGCACCTCTGTCTCGCCCTTCACACGGTCCTCCCTCAATTTCTGTGTTTCGCCTTTTTTTCTTTCGTTTGTTCTCTCTTCTCTTCTCCTGTCCTCCCTCTCTTTCTCTCCCTTCCCTTCTCTTGCTCCTCTCCTCTTTCCCACGTCTCGTCTCGTCGCGTCCCGTTACGTCCTCTCCTCTGTCCCCTTCTTCTCTCTCCTCTGTCCCCTTCTTCTCTCTCCTCTGTCCCCTTCTTCTCTCTCCTCTGTCCCCTTCTTCTCTCTCCTCTGTCCCCTTCTTCTCTCTCCTCTGTCCCCTTCTTCTCTCTCCTCACCCCTTCTTCCTCTTCCTCTTCCCCTTCCTCTTCATCTCTCCCTCCGACAGAGCCCGGCAAGGGAAAGGAAGACACCCGATTCAATAAAGTTACCCAACAAAATATCGAAGCGAAAGGAATATTCTACAATAGGCACGTGCTCCTCCCCTTCCCTGCAAGGCGCTGGGTCCTTTTCCCTGCGTTCTGAAAGTTCATCTCGCTGTTCTTTCTTCCTTTCTTTCTTCTTCTCTCTTTTTTATCCATTCATTTCTCTTGCCCCGCCCACTCTGTACTTCCTCTCCTTTCTTTGTGATCTAATCCTTGCGTTCCTCAAGCATATCCTTTCTCTTTCTCCTCCTTGTTTCTTTCTTCCTTTATCGGTATCCCTGTTTCTCTACCCCCTCTCTTCCTGTCCCTTCCTCCCTGTTGATTTCCCTGTCCCTTCCTCCCTGTACCTCTCTCTGCCCCTCCCTCTCTGTTCCTCTCTGCCCCTCCCTCTCTGTTCCTCTCTCCGCTCCTCTCTTTCTGTTCCTCTCTCTGCCCCTCCCTCTCTATCCCTCTCTCTGCTATTCCCTCTCTGTCCGTCTCTCCTCCTCTCCCTCTTATTCTCCCTCTCTCTCCCCCCTCTCTCGACTTATCCCCAAAAAAGGGCTAAGAGAGATTTCATCAGGTTAATTCCACATCAGAATCGGATGCCAATGATGAAAAGACATCGCATAATCGGATTATATTTCTTTATGAACATTTGTAATTTGTCACAGAATCAGAGTGTGTGTGTGTGTGTGTGTGTGTGTGTGTGTGTGTGTGTGTGTGTGTGTGTGTGTGTGTGTGTGTGTGTGTGTGTGTGTGTGTGTGTAAATGAGTGAGTGAGTGAGTGAGTGAGTGAGTGAGTGAGTGAGTGAGTGAGTGAGTGAGTGAGTGAGTGAGTGAGTGAGTGGTGAGTGAGTAATTAAGTAAGTGAGTTAGTGAGTAATTGTGTGAGTGAGTGAGTGAGTGAAAGAGAGAGAGAGAGAGAGAGAG
>NC_091571.1:30056517-30064017 GCF_042767895.1 Penaeus vannamei | reverse complement strand
ACACGAATAATCCAAGAGAAAATGTTCTACCCCAGCGTATTACATCTCCCTTCTCCCCCTCCCCTCCCTCCCTCCTCTCCAAAACGCAGCCAAAAAAAAAATGTTCATATACAAGGTCCTTACAAGCCACAGATATCAAACGCCACTCCGGACCAACAAGGGAAACCAGTCGATTAACAGGCTCTTTTCAGCCCCGCGTTGAAATTCTTTGGAACATGCTAAATCTCGGGAGCATTTGGCCGCGCCGTCGTTTTCTTGCTTATTCAGAGCTTATGTCCGGCTGGGATGGGACGCTGCGCCTTCCTCAGACGCATCCTTATTTCTTACTGCTCTGTTGTCTTTGTTGTTATTTTTTGTTTTAGTTTTGCTTCGGGAGAGGGGGCGGGTTCTATTCAACGACGACAATAACCGCAGTCATTGTTGAGTCGACATCACCGACTAAAAGGAAAATTGGAAATAACAGAGCAAGAAAACGAATAAGAAAATGCTTTGAGACAAAGAAAGAGATGTAAAGCAAGATAAAAATAATGCAAAGCAAACAATATCCTTCTAAAATCCCAACACTCAAAACTTAACGTCCGCGCATTAAACAGAAAGGAACCTCTACGCACACAGAAAAATAAACCATACGCATGAAGGCACAAACACTGAACATACGGCAGCTCTTTCTTTAAATACCAATAAAACACAAGTACGTTTTTTTCTTTGGCAAATCTTCAAGTCGTCGTACAAATCGCAAGCAATATCACCCGATCTATCAAGTGGCTCCGTAATAATTCAAATGCATCGCACCATCGCATCACACAACATACCCATAATGCGATACCATACAACAACACTGCTCTGCAACCCCAAAGAGGAGAGCAGAGAATGAGAGAAGAGAAGAGAAGGAAGACGAGAAAAGGAAAGGAAGAAAAGCGGTTGGGAGGAGACGAAGAGATGATAGGATGCAGAAGGGGCGATTTAGGAGAAAAAAAACGAAGAAATAAAGGAGAAAAACAAAACTAAACAGAAAAGGAGAGTAAATAAAGAGGAGGAGAGTTGCGGAAAAGAAGACCGAGTAGAGAGGAGTAGTAGAGAAATCGAGGAAACGGAAAAAAAATGTGCGGGAAGAAGAGACGAAGAGAGGAGAGGATAAAAGTAGAAGAGAAATCCGAGGAGGCGAGCAGAGTCCAGCCCCCAGCAGTGGCAATGGGGAGCAAGGGTCGCCACGAACTAAATCATGGGTTAACATGGGGCACAGATGGCCGGCCACCGAACCGTTATGCCCAGAGAGACGCAGCGACGGCAATAAAGCTCTCCAAAGAAACACGGCCAAAGCAATCATTTCTGGATCACAACAATGAGAGGAAAGACACGAGAAAATAAAAACTTTCCCTCTCCATCCATTAACGTCTTCGCCTACTCGCGTCTCTCGGTCTCTGGCTGTGGCTATGGAAAGGGAAACAAAAAGGGAGGGAGAGGCAAGGAGGGAGGGAAGGAGAGAGGAATGGAGGGAGGGAAGGAGAGAGGAATGGAGAGTGGGAATGAGGAGGGGAAGGAGGGAGGGAAAGAGGAATGGAGAGTGGGAATGAGGAGGGGAAAGAGGGAAGGAGGGAGGGAAAGAGGGATGGAGGGAGGGATGAAGGGAAGGAAGGATGGAGGGAGGGATGAAGGGAAAGAGGGATGGAAGGAGGGAGTGAGGTAGGGAAAGAGGGATGGAGGGAGGGAGTGAGGAGGGGAAAGAGGGAAGGAAGGAGGGAAAGATAGATGGTGAGGAGGGGAAGAGAGAGGGAGGGAGGGAATAAGAGACAGAGGGAGGTAGGATGAGAGAAAGGGAGAAAGAAAAAGAGGAAGGACGGAAGGAAGGAAGGAAGAAGGAAGAGAGAAAGAGAGAAAGAGAGAAAGAGAGAGAGAAAGAGAAAGAGAGAGAGAGAGAGAGAGAGAGAGAGAGAGAGAGAGAGAGAGAGAGAGAGAGAGAGAGAGAGAGAGAAAGAGAGAGAGAAAGCGAGAGAGAAAGAGATAGAGAAAAAGAACGAAAGAAAGAAAGAAAGAGAGAGAGAGAGAGAGAGAGAGAGAGAGAGAGAGAGAGAGAGAGAGAGAGAGAGAGAGAGAGAGAGAGAGAGAGAGAGAGAGAGAGAGAGAGAGAGAGAGAGAGAGAGAGAGAGAGAGAGAGAGAGAGAGAGAGAGAGAGAGAGAGAGAGAGAGAGAGAGAGAGAGAGAGAGAGAGAGAGAGAGAGAGAGAGAGACAGAGAGAGAGAGACAGAGAGAGAGAGAGAGAGAGAGAGAGAGAGAGAGAGAGAGAGAGAGAGAGAGAGAGAGAGAGAGAGAGAGAGAGAGAGAGAGAGAGAGAGAGAGAGAGATAGAGAGAGATAGAGAGAGATAGAAAGAGAAAGAAAGAGAGAGGAAGAGCGAGAGAGAAAGAGCGAAAGAGAGAGAGAGAGAGAGAGAGAGAGAGAGAGAGAGAGAGAGAGAGAGAGAGAGAGAGAGAGAGAGAGAGAGAGAGAGAGAGAGAGAGAGAGAAATTTGCATAAAGGGGTCGATCTGGCCGGCAGCTTCGCGTCTCCTTGCATTTGCCACCTTACTTTGTGTGTACATACATACATGGATATAACACACACACCCATACATACATGAATACATACATATACCCTCCCCTTCATACAACACACTTTATACTATCGTCATTTTTAGTAAAACTCCACTTCAATTGTCGGTAAATGAAAAATAAAACATCATAACAGTCCCACGCCTATGTCCGTTTCTTTACATATACCCACAATACACATGCGTATACGAGAATCTATATATCTAGAGTAATAAACTGCCCCCCCAGAAAAAAACGAAAAAAAAGAAAGAAAAAAAAAAACGATAAAAAAACAGTACAGGAACGCCATTTCCACGGCGCCTGGACGGAGAGGGAGGTGGGGGGGTACCCGGATTTCCATTCCAATGTTCTCCCATCGTTGTTACGACATCTCCCCTCCCTCCTCTCTACCTGCACCCCCACTCTTCTTGTCCTCCTCCTCTCCCCTTCTCCGATCCTCTTTTCTACTTCACTCCCCTACCCTTCCCCCACCGTCCTCCCTCTGATCTCCTCTCTCATATCTTCTCCCCTTTCCTTTCCCTTCAACCCCTCCCCGCCTCTCCCCTCCCCTCGCCTCCCCTCCTCTCCCCTCCCCTCCCCCCCCGTCCCCTCCCCTCCCTTCCTCTCCCTCTCCTCCTCTTAAACCTGCCAAAAGGGGAAAAAACGCGTTCAAGGTGTTAAGTGAACCCATGCACTCCTCTCCCACACTTTCATCCCGCCATTTTTACGGTTTTAGTTTTCTTTCCTCCGCCGCGATAATTCCCTCTCGACGCCTCCCTCCCTCCCCTTCTTCCCCGCTCCCCCCCCTAACCTCATCCACCCCTCCCCTCCCCTCCCATTCCCCTTCCTCTCCCCCTACTGCCACCGCCTCCCCTCGCCTCAGTACGAGCTGCTCCGAGGAATATTAGGGGCGGGCGGGGGGAGGAAATCGCTACTTTACGCCTGGACACTTATCCCCAGGTAAGTCCAAATTGTTTTTCTCGACAACTGTGTTACGAACTTAGCGGTAGTTATGGCGCCCTTCGGGTGGCGCCGGCATTATTTCCTCGAAGATGGTCTGCATATATTACTAGCATGGTGGTATGAGTATAATTACGTACATAAATACATATACAGTCATAAGTACGTATACATATACTCATATACATATACTCGTATGCACATAACACACATACATACATACATTCATAAATATATATATATATATATATATATATATATATATATATATATAGAGAGAGAGAGAGAGAGAGAGAGAGAGAGAGAGAGAGAGAGAGAGAGAGAGAGAGAGAGAGAGAGAGAGAGAGAGAGAGAGAGAGAGAGAGAGAAAGTGGGTGAGTGTGTGTGTGTAAGGGAAAGGGAGGGAAGGTGAGGAATGGGAAGGAGTGAGAGGAAGAGGAGAGAAAGGGAGAGAGGTGGGAAGCTGAAGAAAAGGAGGGGAAAAGGGAGGTGGGGTAAGGTGAAAGAAAGAGTAGATGGTAAAAGGTGGGTTGGAGAGGGAAAGAGAGGGAAGTAGAAGGGAAGGGAAGAGAGAGAATGGGGAAGGAAACGCAAGTGGTGAGAGAAGGAAGGGAATAAAGTAGGATGGCAAAGATTGGAAGAAGGAAGACAGAGAGGGAGGAAAAGGAAATCAGAGAGGAAGTGCGTAAAAGAGACTAAAGTAAGTAGGCTGGGCGAGGGTAGAAAGAGAGCAAGATTGTAAGATGAAGAGGAGAGGGAGTAAGGAAGATGGAGAGGTGAGAGAGAAAGGGAAAGGATGAGAAATGGGAAGAAGGAAAAATTCAGATAAAGACTTTTATATATATAATGTATGCGTGCGTGTAAATGTCTCCGCATCAACTATGAAATCGTTTGTTAAAACCTTTTTCTTCTTTTTTCATATCTATCTATATCAAAATACTCTCCTTTTGCGATTTGCACCCATTTCAGTTTCCACTTTTTTGCATCTGTAATCTAATTCATAATAGAATAAAAGTTCAAAACGGATATTACGAATCCAATCCCTATTTCATAAAATACATATTCCTCAGATATGCAAATATCCCAGCCTCAAACACCAATCCATATTTCAGCGAAATAAAAAAGGAAAACAAATGTATGCTAATCATATGAATACATTAGTTTAAATCCAGGATTTCCCTAATACAATTAATAGCGAGCTGCTAAATTTGATCATCGCGACGGTCATCGAAAATGAATTTAGCTCCACAGCCATTCCGCGTTCCTTTTAATCCTCAAACGGCAGCCACAGCAAGCGCCGAGGTGGGTGGATCCCAAGCCTCGAGGAAGCGCTGCGTTTGGCCTGAATCTTGACACATTACTTACGTCGCGCGGATCTGGAGCTCCGTGTTATTCCTGGACTCGCTCCCGCGCCCCGGTTGTGCGCCTTCGGGTATTTACTGTGCCGGCGAAAACAAAATACAAGGCCCGACTTTGAACGCTTTCATATCTGTGTGCGTGCGTGCGTGCGTGTGCGTGTCCGTGGGCGTGTGTGTGCGTGTGCGTGTGTGCGTGTGCGTGTGTGCGTGTGCGTGTGTGCGTGTGCGTGTGCGTGTGTGTATGTTTGCGTGCGTGCGTGCGTGCGTGTATGTGCGTGCGTGCGTGTATGTGCGTTTGTGCGTGCGTGTATGTGCGTTTGTGCGTACGTGTGCGTGCGTGTATGTGCGTACGTGTGCGTGCGTGTATGTGCGTTTGTGCGTACGTGTGCGTGCGTGTATGTGTGTACGTGTGCGTGTGTGCGCTTGTACGTGTGCGTGTGCGTGTGTGTGCTTGTGCGTGTGCGTGTTCGTGGGCGTGCGTGTCTGTCTGTCTGAACGAACATTCATGCGTGCGCGTGTGCGTGGTGAAGTCTAACGGCATGTATGTATACATAATTAATATAAAATGAGTTGATACAAATCCTTCTTGCGTTGACAACGAAAACCGAAAGAGCACAAAGATGACTGTACAAATGGCAACGGAAGCAAAGAATAAGAATTTCTCCCAATTCCGCGGCCGAGTTCATCCTCCGCCTTTGGGTCCCAGTAAATAAACCGGGAAATGAGATTAATAGGAAAGCGTCCGCAAACTCTTGAATGAAATTCATACGAAATCTCAGCAGCGAGAGTTCTTATGTGCAAGCCTCATAAGTACGACATTGCTCTCCATTTCTTTCTTGCCCTCTTTTCCTTGTACTCTTTATTCATATTCCGCTTAATACTCTAATGCAACAACTTTAATCACCCACCAAACTCCTGCACCCTGTTGCCCATTTGTCTTTTAGAAGTATTTGTAGTGTGCCTATGTGGTGTGGCGCCATAGAGTGTGTGCGATTGGAGGTGTGGCGCAACGTGGACTGGTGTTGTGTCAAAGTTGTGATGTAATGTGGTATAGTGTGGCGAGACGCTGTGTGGCGTGAAGTGATGTGATCTGACGTGATGTGATGTGATATGATGTGATGTGATATGATGTGTTGTGATGTCATGTGGTGTGGTATAGTGTGGCGAGACGCTGTGTGGCGTGAAGTGAAGTGATGTGACGTGACGTGACGTGACGTGATATGATGTGCTGTGATGTCATGTGGTGTGGTATTATGCGAGTATGTGCGTGTAAGTGTGCACTTTTTTGTTTGTTTGCCGGTGTGCGTTCGTGCTGGAGAGCATGTATGCCAGATACGCGTAAAATTTAAAGTGTGCGAGAGGATTTCTAACCAGGTGAGCTTCCTTCTGCTTGGTTGGGGCGCACTGTGATATGTTTATCAGAGGATGCCGTCCCGAGTGCCAAAACGTCCATGATAAGTACGGAAGTCTAAAAAAAAAAAGGAAGAAAGAAAAAAAAAGTTGGGAGGACAAACTATTCGCGCGCAGAAATTCATTAAACTTCTCACCCAAAAAAATAAATAACACGGCAGAATAATATAACTTTTGTCGGCCAAAATAAGATGCCAGTGTTGACTATGCAACTTTGCGCGACAACATGACAACTGTGCAGAGACGAACTGCGTGAAAACAGTTTCTCTGTTGCGTAATGCAGGTTGCAGTTTGCAGAAGTCTCTTTTTTATTTCCTATACCTTCTCCTTAAATATATTCCTCAAACGAAGGCCTGGAAAAAGTTCATCTAACTTATCCGCTCTTCAACTAGTTTTCTTTGTTTGTTCAAATCTCAAAAAAAAAAGAGAAAATAATATTTTTACCGAAGATTCAAAGCCCCTTGAGGGACATAGGCACTTATTCTTTTAGTATAAAAGGGTCTTCTTTCTTCCATTTATTCATGGCATGACGTTGTCGCATGAAATGAATACAAATATACTGCATTCTCTCGTGTCTCTCTCCCTCTCTCTTTCCCCGTTTCTCTCTCTCCCCTCTCCATTTGCTCTCACCCTTCTCTTTCTCTCACCCTTCTCTTTCTCTCACCCTTCTCTTTCTCTCACCCTTCTCTTTCTCTCACCCTTCTCTTTCTCTCACCCTTCTCTTTCTCTCACCCTTCTCTTTCTCTCACCCTTCTCTTTCTCTCACCCTTCTCTTTCTCTCACCCTTCTCTTTCTCTCACCCTTCTCTTTCTCTCACCCTTCCTCTTTCTCTCACCCTTCTCTTTCTCTCTCCCTCTCTCTGTCTCCCTCCCTCTCTCTGTCTCCCTCCCTCCCTCCCTCCCTCCCTCCCTCCCTCCCTCCCTCCCTCCCTCCCTCCCTCCCTCCCTCCCTCCCTCCCTCTCTCTCTCTCTATCTTTTCCTCTCTTTCTTTCTTTCTTTCTCTCTCTCTCTCTCCCTATCTCTCTCTGTCTTCCTCTCTTTCTTACCAGCTCTCTCTCTTTCTCTCTCTCCCCCTCTCTTTACCTCTCTATCTCCCCTTTCATTCATCTCTCTATCTCTCTTCTCTTTCTTTTACCTTACTTTCTGTTTCACCTTTCTCTTTCATCTCTCTATTTTCTCCCTACCCACCCCTGCCCTCTCTCTCTC
>NC_091571.1:30046517-30051517 GCF_042767895.1 Penaeus vannamei | reverse complement strand
GGGCGAGTTTCTGTGAATCAGGCACCAGCTAAAAACTTTTAAGCAGGCACGGGGTGGGGTTTGTAAATACGCTCGTCTACCCCCTGAATAAACAAGCCTCGAGAAGTGCTCAAATATCTGATTAGAATATACAAGCTTCAAGAGAAAGTTTACGACGGCGAAGAAGAAATAGGGCAAGACGCATCGCTTGTATAAAAAAGGAAATCGCAGTGATGACGGCTTCTTATCATTATCACGATGATGACGATGACGCCCGTAACGATAATGATTATTATGGTGATAATAATAATAATGACAAAAATATCCTGGCAACATGAAATGACGAAAAAAGCATAATGAAAGAACACAAGATGAAAAACATTTACACATTAAACCTTCAAAACACGCTTTTCAAAAGCAGCTCAGCGTGAGAGAAAACGGCCAAATCTCAAAAGCCAAGCGGAATAGCAAAATCTACCAGAGCTGACCGTCCCGACAACTTGGCCAACAAGCGGGATCCATGTTTCTCCGCGCTGACCAATCACGACGCACTCCTCGAGCGCCAATCAGGACACAACTTTTCCATTACTGATCTCCCCAAAGAGAACAAACAACGCGTCGCCTTCAGTCTGGCCGCCGCGACAATGGCACGGAGACGAGCCGCGCTGATGAAGTGAGCCGAACACCACGCAGAATGCAGCATTAATAATGGAAGAAAAGAATGTGCATTTCAATACGTGTCTGCATGAAATCTCTGTCCCGCGAGCTTAGGCATACACAGCAGTGTTTACAAGTCCTGTGATATTCCCTGAAAAAGTGAAGGAAGGAAAGCGGCATGACGTGAAAAATGCACTCGTCACATGTTCAGCGAAGACGAAATGAGAAAAGGGAGACCCAAATGAAAATGGTTTTCTGAAAAGAAACTCATCTCACGTAACAAAGCAAAATTTCTTTACATGGTAAAAAACAGAATAAAAAAACTACGTTATCGCTATAAATAGACGCCTGGAAATGGATGTTCAGACGGACTGATAGAGAGACAGACTGACTGACATACAGATACACAGGTGATCATAAACCTGTCTGAATGGATTAAGAGATATAAAGACAGACATACAAATGCATGAATGGATGGAAAAGGGATACAAAAGCCAACGTCGATCACAGCACCGCCGTGTATCCCGAGCAAAGCGGAGCGTGATTGATGTAGGCAAACACGCCTCGGAGCCGCCTCCGTGGTGGCGGCGGCGGCGGCGGCGGAGGGGCGGCCGGTGTACAAAGTCTCGCGGGACGAAGCGTCAGGTCTCGTACCGCGACGCAGATTGTGAGCAAACACTCCACCGCTACAGCCCCTCCCTTCAGCTCCTCCTCCCCCTGCCACGGAAAAACGTGTATTTTATACCGCGTGTATGAGTTCTTTGACTTGGCTCCACACTCCCAGGCTGATGCTTTCACCGTGAGATTTAACTGTCTATCTAGTAGCCCCATGATATTTATTTGTCTGGTATTGATATTTTCCCCATCACGCTTGTTTTTACGTTTGTCGGTTGGTGTCAGGCTGTCAAGTCTCAAGACTAACGTTTTCACTCTCCCGCCACCCAATTTTGATTCTTCCTCTCCGCCTCTCCTTCCCACAGCCTCCGACGACACTCCCTCTTGGCGGGAAGACGCCCTCCCCCGTACACCCAACTCGCAGGCCGCATCCACTCCGCATCCGCCGCCTCTCGCCTCCAGTCCCCTCTTGCGCGTCCGGACAGGGCCCCGTCTCCTCTCGTTCCTCCCTTTATTTGCTCGCCATTGTTGCGACCGCGTCCGCACACCCTGTCCTCTTTTGTTTCCCGCACCGGCTCTCCTTGCGCCCGAATCCTTTATTCATAATAGCCTTCCATATCTTGCCGTCGCTGCCCACCACCTTCATCCGCTACCGCCTCCCATAGAATCCTCTTCTTCCTCTTCCATCTCCTCTTCTTTCCATTGTGAGAACCACCTGTTATTTGTACAGTCTTCTCTCTCTTCCCATTCGTCTTTCGCTTTTGCTCCCTTCGCCTTGTATTTGCTTTGTCTCTATCCTCTGATTGAACTCCTTCATCCTTCGTTTCTTCGGCCCTTCATCTCCTCTCTTTCTCAGTATTTCCTTCCATTCTTAAATTTCGCCCTCTTCCCTCCTCCACCTCGGGCGTCTCCCGAAGCCAAATTTAATGACAATCGCTGCCGTTCGCCCTCGCTGCTTTTTGCTTTGTCGTGTTATCAGTCTTCCCTTCCTTTCTCGCCGCCCTCTATTCTGTCTCATTCCATCTCTCTTGAACTGCCTCTCTCTCGTATCTCAACCTATTTACTGCTCCCTGGCACTACCCACCATTCCATTTACGATTCTCCCTCCACCTTTCTTTTCGCCGTTCTTTGTATCTCCTCTTTCGCTCTCGGTCCATCACGCTATCGCTCTCCTCCCCTGTGCAAACACCGTCTATCATCTAATCTTAATAAGCCATGCAGTCGGCTACCGTCTCTCACGCTTGCGTTTATTCCATTGGCACTATCTAATCCTCGCTAATCCTACACTTCCCTTCTTTCTTCCTTCGCTCCTTCCCTAACTCACTGCCTTTCTTTCTGTCCTTCATATTCCATTTCTTTTCTTCCCTTCCTCCATCACCTCTCTCCCTTTCTCCCTTCTTCCCTTCTCCTTCTCCACCTCCTCTTCCTTCTTTCCTTCCTTCCTTTCTTCTTCTTCTCCCTCCCCTCACCCCCCTCCTACTCCTAATCTTCTCCTCCCTCCTCTCACCCCTCTCCTCCTCCTAATCATCTTCTTCCTTTTCCTCTTCCTCTTCTCCTCCCTTCTTGCCTCCCTCCTTCCTTCTATCCTTCCTCCCTTACATTCTTCTACCCTTACTTTCTTTCTTTCTTCCTTCCTTCCTTCCGCCCTCCCTTTCTCATTCCATCCATCCATCCATCCATCCATCCATCCGTCCTTCCTTCCTTCCTTTCTTCCTTCCGTCCTTCCTTTCTCACTCCTTCCTTCCCCTCCCCCTTGCTCCAGCCTCTGTTCCTCTAACTCTTCTTCCCCTTTTCCACCCTCTTCCTCTTTCTCTTCCCATCCGCTGAAATTCCAATCTGTAGAGTTGCATTTCAATAACAACGCAAAAACCCCGGAGCAACTTGGAGTTCCCAGTCACGTTCGTAACATCATAACGAGATCATTAAAAAAAGGAAAAAAAAATCCCTTACATATTCTCGAAACTGTTGTGTAATCGTTATATCGTTAAGGATATTGTTCCTCCTGAGAACAAAAAAAAAAGAATTAAAAAATCATCTAGAATACTCACACACACACCAAATAAAAATACACTCGACGTGCTTCTTTGCCTCGATTAACTGTTAACAAATCCATGAATATCATTCGAAATTAATTACTTCACTACAGAAGCAACAGCAGATATGAACCTTGGAACAATTAATTAACTTCCTAGGGGCAATCTCAGGTAACATCAACACAATAGCAAGCGCCCATTAATTTCATATGTGTGCGTGTACGTGAGTGTGCGTGTGCGTGTGCGTGTGCGTGTGCATGTGCGAGAGTGAGTGCGTGTGAGTGTGTGTGTGTGGGGGGGGATGCGTAGCGTGCGTACAAGTGTACGTGTGTTCATCATAATTACAATGAGGGTGGATATGGATATGTATATGAGTATGAATGGGAGCAAGAATGAAACTGCAGGAACCGTTACGCTTTAAAAATGGAACTTAATTTCACTACAATGCGCCCCATGCATTCTTAATACAATAAAAGACTTACGCGATGATTGCAGACTGAATCGTCACAGTCGGAAACGTTTATGGCCCTTAATCTAGTTTTCTGTAAATACTCATGTTTTAATGAACACATGCGCTGTATCGCACTTGTCGATGTTTAGTTTCCGATGTAATGTAAAAGACTTGCCATTAAATGCAGCGCCCGGCTACTGGTGATTTCAGCGAGGGCGCTTCACGATGCCCTTCTTCCTATTCCACTCCTGCTTTCCCTCTCCAGTCTCCCTCATCTTCAGTTCCATTTCCTCCTTTTCATCTCGCCCTTCCTCTTCAGCACCCACATCTCCCCACCTCTATTGCCGCCTCGCCTCGCCTCGACTTCTACTTCCGTTTCCATCTTTCCTTTCACTTCCATTTCGCTTTCTTATCTTCTTCCGATAACATTTCCTTTCACTTTCTTCTCTCCAGCCACTTCACTCTCATCCTCTACTTTCAGCAAGGTTTCTGAAATTTCATCAGCCAAATCAAGCCAAGATAAGCCCAGCCCCTCCCCCATCCCCTCCCTCCCTCCTTTCAACACCCACCCACCAGCCACCCCGCCCACCCTCCACCTCCCCCCATGTTGTTGGAGGTTCTTCATCCTGGAGCCGTAACGACGCATTGTCTTGGGCGGCCGAGCGCCAGATCCCTCGGCGCTTGTCTTCATCCCAATGGCGGTGTAATCACGGCAGCCATCCCAAGCAACCCAAACACGAGTTATAATTACAAGCCTACCTGTTTTTCCTCTCTCTCTCTCTCTCTGTCTCTCTCTCTCTCTCTGTCTCTCTCTCTCTCTCTCTGTCTCTCTCTCTCTCTCTCTCTGTCTCTCTCTCTCTCTCTGTCTCTCTCTCTCTCTCTGTCTCTCTCTCTCTCTCTCTCTGTCTCTCTCTGTCTCTCTCTGTCTCTGTCTCTCTCTGTCTCTCTCTGTCTCTCTCTCTCTCTCTCTCTGTCTCTGTCTCTGTCTCTGTCTCTGTCTCTGTCTCTCTCTCTGTCTCTCTCTCTTTCTCTCTCCTTCCTTAATGTATTTGGATCTCAAAAAGCATTGGTATGTTTAATCAAAATATACATGTACTTCAGCAAATTAGATGTTTTGCTTTCAATATAAAAAATATTGAAGAAGTATGTCTTTGACTTCAGAACAACCAAATATACAGATAAAAAACCTGGGTTTCGGCTGATCAAGTACATCCTAAAAAAAATATTTTATAACCTGATTCACGATATTCTTCGAAGAAAAAAAA
>NC_091571.1:30026517-30031517 GCF_042767895.1 Penaeus vannamei | reverse complement strand
GGGGGAGGTGGGGGAGAAGAGGAAGGAGGGAGGAGAGAAAGAAGGGAGAAGGGAGGGAGAGAGGGAGAAAGGGAGAGAGGGAGAGGGAGGGGGGAGGGAGAGAAGAAGAGAGGGAGAGAGGGAAGTAGGTAGGGAGGGAGTGAGGGAGGGAGGGAGGGAGAGAGAAGGAGAGAGAGAAAAGAGAAAGAGAGAGAGAGAAGGGGGAAAACTAGCGTTGGCAGAAGCAATGGCCCGGGGGATTTTAGCGCAATGGATGAGGTCCGTGTAGCATGGAGGGAGAGATTAGAGTATAAGTGAGGGAGAAAGGGTGAAGGTGCAAGTGGTGAGAGATGACAAGAAAAATGGGAAGTGAGAATTGAGGTTGATGCTGGCGGTTGCTTAGCGAGCCGCGAGAGCTTCAGTACCCGGGAGATCGTTAGGCGAAGATAGGGAAAAGGGAAACTAAAGAGAGAAGGAAGGAGGAGGAGGAGGAGGAGAAGGGGGAAGGCTCAGGCTGAGGAAAAGAAGAAGAGTGTGTGGAAAGGAGCGTAAACAGGAAGCTAAGTAGAAAGAAAAGTAAAGGGAAAATAAGCCGAGAAAAAGGCGTAGGGGGACAAAAAAGACAAGAAAATAAATAACGGAATGAAAGGCCGTGCCAAAGAGACAAGTAAGGGTGAGCGCGGCGCTGTATGATCCTCCATATCACACACACACACACACACACATATCGAGAATCAATGGTAACCCTGGACAATCACAAAGCGATCTCGCCCTTATCCCCACTTGGTTTAGGAGGCGTCGCGTAATAATGCGTGTAACCGTGTGTGGGATATCAACCACTGGCCATCATTTGCTGGGAGGTCAAGAGACGCGGGCGCAGAGGGGCGCGAAATCTACCACTCACGCGAGACTCCCCTTGGCGGAGGGCGGCGGCGCTCACGGGCGGCGCTCACGGGCGGCCCAAGTGCTCGGCGCAGGGGGAAAATGTCGGTAAATTAGGGGGAGGCAAGAAGGAGGGAGGGAAGTACAAAGGGAGAAGGAAGGGAGGAGGAAGAGGGAAAGGAGGGAGAGTGGGAGAAGAGAATTAGGCAGAGGGAGAGGAAGTGAAGTGGGAGAGAGAGGAGAGAGAGAGAGAGAGGGAAATATATTCAAATAATCAACTACTTAAACACAGGTGAACCCGTCGCAACCGATAGTGTATATATAAGTGCTATGCCCCCTCTGGCTTTGTCTTATTAACTTTGTTTGCACATAATGGTTCCGTAAGCGCTGCCGAGCAGTACTACACTAGGCTTTCCACTTCACTTACGTACATAATTCCTTGAATTTTCCGAAAGAAAAGTTCCCATTTTCATTACTTCTATAATTGTTATTAAGTTATAATAATAATATTGACAATAAAAATGCTAATAACATTAATGACGATATTGACCACCTTTTCACGAAATATTCACTCTTCGTGTTGGGTTATTTTAGTTTAGTGATTGTCTTTACACTTAGTCTTTACACCAAGGAGTCAATTACTTGTCCTACCTACCTCCTGGTCACAGACGTATCTATATTTTCTGAAATATTATTTAATATCTATTTATTGCTACAAGCATCATCATATTATTTTTTAAAAATCATAATGTCAATAACAAACAGTATCAATCTTATATCATTTAAAAAAAATAAGAAATAGGAAAATCAGATAAGGTCACGTCGGGGTATTAACTGACTCACTGATGGCTGAACCATATGAGAGCTAAAAACTCATAATGGACAATAGATATACCCGCGTCCAGTGAGTTAAAAAATAGGATAAACAGGTGAGGTCAAGTAGGCCTAGGAATTGACTCATTTGTGGTTAAGTTCTTGTGAAACAATCTAATGTGTATTCAAAATTAATCAAATACAAGCACATTGGGAAAAATAATTGACACTGACAACTCAATAGGACATTTCATCAGAATCAAGTCCAATCGAGTTAACAAAGAATTTTTTTTTTTTAAACATCACCCAACAGATAAAGACAGCAAAGTTATTCGAACCACTAAAGGGACATTATAAAAGGAGTAAAGAGGGTCGCGGCCGTGCAGTTCAGCCGCCGTGTTAATATCAGCCGCAGAGGAAATTACTTGGACAGAAGCGACCACATCAGCCCGCGCTACTCCCGGGCTCGGATGGGAAAAAGGGAAGTGAAATGTGAAAATGAAAATGGCCGAGCAAGCCTCCGAGAAAAAGGAGAGAGATGGAGACGGAGATAGAGCGAAGGGAGAAAGAAATATCACAATGGAAGGGATCCAGACTGCGTCGTGGTTTTGAAATATCAGTGACTGAAAGATTCCAACTGTCAGGAAAAGAAACGCGAAAGATGCTTTCCATTAACATTTCGTAACGAACATGATCTGATGATAACGACAACGGCATGACGATAACTCACATCATCAAGGCTTGTTCATTCTGACAACATAACTAATAACACAAAACAATTTTTTTCATATACTCATCATTTCTACTGATTTTGGCCGAGAGAGAGAAACGAGGCTAAGAATGAGGGAAGGGGGAGGAGGCAAAGCATGTGATCAATGGCCGTAATGGACAAGGGATGACGGACGGTGTGCATGTCCGCTTGGCAGGAGGAGGGAGGAGTGGGGTGGGGGTGTGGGGTATTGGGGGATCATGGGAGAGGGGGAAACGGTCGAGGGAGAGGGAGAAAAGGAGAGTGAAGGGGCGTGCAAAAGGGGAAGGGGGAGAGGGAAGAGGTGCGCGGATGGGAGAGGGGAAGAGGGGAGGGGGTCGAATTCGGTATATTAGTATTAGTAACCTGCAGGTGGAGGTTCGGCCAAAGCTGGCATGAGAGCCAAGTCATAGATCAAACAGCCGACCTCTACTGTTCTAAGCTCCTTTCGTCATCACCGAATTTAATGCTTACTTAATTTAATTCACATCACCATGTCTTCCTAATCTCCTGCAGGCGTGTGCACTCATTCGAACGTGTACACCAAATCAGTTTACGTGATAAGATGTGCGTAAGCTTCTCTGTCCATCATTTAGGGTGTATGTATATGATGGGCGAATAAATGAATGATTGATGGATGGATGGATGGATGGATGAATTAATGGATGGATGGATGGATGGATGAATTAATGGATGGATGGATGAATGGATGGATGGATGGATGGATGGATGGATGGATGAATTAATGGATGGATGGATGGATGAATTAATGGATGGATGGGTGGATGGATTGATGGAAGGAAGGAAGGAAGGAAGGAAAGAAGGAGAGATGAATGGATTGAATGATTGAGTAACTGAGTAAGTGAGTGAGTAAGTGAATGAATATGAGTAAGAGTAAGAGACTGAGTCGGGGAAAATAAGCGGAGAAAATCCCTCCCTTATCAACTCCCAAACCAGTATCTAAACATGCGATGAACATCAGCAGAGTGAAAGGACCAAGCTGTAACTGGGATACATCACACACACACACACTGTCCTGTTCGCTTTCAGAGTCACGGCTGAAAACTCACATGTTGAGTAACTAGTCCTTTAACCCAAACAAGTCCGAAAAACTGCACAGAAAAAAGGTAAAATAAGAATCCAAAAAAGGACCCAGATTAAGTCCAATACTCCAAATCAGTACCATTACAGCTGAAGCATGTTTCAACAAGGGGAAAAAAACATGGCTGAAGGAATAACATTTTTTTAAAATCTGCAGCGAGATCTTCCAGGCTGCACGTTGGCTGGCCGGGTCATTTCGCCCCTGAATAGACTAATATTTCAAGGGCCACGATGCATATCGCGTGGGGTGGAAATTGCATCGGCGGTTTTCGCCATTCCATTCTGAACTCTTACGTAAAATCGGGCGTTGCGAGGTCAGTCACAGTCAAATTCATATTCCATTTTTGAGATCGCACTTCTTAATGATTAGATAAATAACTAGACGTAGCTGTTTTCAGATAGTTAAAAAAAAATATACATAAAGAACATCAGTAAATAACTGAATGTCTAAAATAACCTAGTCCAAAAAGTGTCCTAGTTTTTCAGCAGCAGCTTGCGTCATTTGCATTTTCGATCAACTCTGTATCGTGTAAAGACTCCTTTGTTCCTGAAGTTGAAAGGGCACAGCAATTAAAATACGTTCGTTCAACGGATTATTGCAAAAAAACAACAACACGAAAGAAGCGATATTGCGTCGTAAAAAAACACGAACGCCCATCCATCACATCTGCCATTTTGCCACGCAAATCAACGCCGCCAGCGCGCAACGACGGCATCTTCAATGGCTCTACCTTTTCTTATTTTCCCTTCCCTCCCTCCCTCTCGCTTTTTTGCTTGCCTGCGCGCCTGCCTGCCTGCCTGCCTGCCTGCCTCCCTCCCTCTTTTCTGCCTGCCTGCTTCCTCCCCTCCCTCTCTTCTGCCTGCCTCCCTCCGTCCCTCACTCTCTCCCTTCCTCTTCCCCCCTCCCTCCTGCCCCTGCTCCTCCCCCTGTCGCGGGCTTGGGCGTGCGAAAATCAAACACTATTAAGGCGCTCAAAGGAGTCCCTCAAGCGCAAAGGGGTCGTGGGGTCGTGACCTCATCGATGGCCGGGGCAATGGTTTGACACGTCGCCTCCTCAACCGCGAACTCAAAAACTTTCCGAAAAATATTTCCATTACGGCAGAGGCATTGCCCAATACAAATTCAATATACGGCCGCCTCCTTTCACCCTCCCCCCCCCACCCCAGCACCAAGAGCAGAGGTTGGTTCGCCCGCGCCCCCCGTCGCTCACTTCGGCACCAAAATAACGTATGTTTATCCTTCTCCCTCACGGCCCTCATTATCTTCTGTCTGTGCCACGCCACAGCGCTGTCCGCCCGTGCCACGCCACCCTTCCCTCCCTGATTCCCTGATCCCCGGCTCTCCTGCAGTGCCACGGGGAAGTCGCTTTAACCAGCCTCTCCCCCCTTGTGTGCGTGTAATGTATGTGTGCATGTGTGTGCGGGCCGCCCAAACGCACGAATGGGGTAAAAGCCATTATGAGACCATTAAGACCCG
>NC_091571.1:30019017-30021517 GCF_042767895.1 Penaeus vannamei | reverse complement strand
TCGTCGCAGTCATCATCATTGCCGTCGTCGTAGTCATCATTGTCGTCGTCGTAGTTATCATCACCATTGTCGTCGTCACAGTCATCATCATTGCTGTCGTCGTAGTCATTATCACTGTCGTAGTCATAGTTATCATCATCATGGTCGTCGTCGTAGTCATCATTATCATCACTGTCGTCGTCGTAGTCATCATAAAAGTAACCATCACCATAACCATCACTACCATCATCGCGATATGGGATGTAGATTCCGGGTGCCCATGATTTACGGCGGAAAAGACAACCGAAATCGCCCGAAACACAAGAAAACAAACTTTCCTTTTTACAAAATTTCCTACCAGGTCCGGGAACTCGCCCAACCTTGCCTGACCTCACGGGCTTGAATCCCCGCACGATCGTCTCTTGTAATTGTTTTTAATCTCTCTAAAATCAAAGCGTTCTCGTTAGAGCCATCCGTCGTGATTCGGCAATGGATAAAAATGGGTTATACACGCGGTTTTCCATCGGTCTGTACTCCCACTCCCCGAATTCGTCCTCCGGCAGCAGAGCAAACGAATGGCAGTCGAAACACCGATGTGACTTTTCTTACACCCGCGACAGAAAGAACGACTCCCTCGAGACGAGAGACCTTTTAAAACGCGTTAGGCCGAGGGATGCAAGTGCGACAAAACGGGGCTAATTTCCTCCATCATACCAGAAATTGGGCGAGATTGGCTTGCATGCTCCTCGAGACGCTGCAGCTGCAACGGCAACGCTCATGCCACAACTGGAGCATGCAAAGGCGGGATTTCATTCGTCCTCCGCGCCAACCCAGAGACATGCGAGGCCTCTTGGGAGAGTGCCGACGAGCCTCTTATCATTATGCGGAGTTCCTCACTTTTGCTTTATTGCCAAGACATTTTGCTTTGTAGTTCTCAAATACTAAAACGAACAGATAGAGCGAACGGTATACCGGTAAGGACGCTTTAAAAAGCTGAACTGTCTTGTAAGCACAAAAGACGCGCGAGATGCAAATGTCGCCCCTTTATAATCTCTTTAGTCCCTTCGGACGCTATGTAAATCAAAGGCAAATTTACTGAAAGCTAATGGCTATCACGTCTTCGTGATGGGAAGAGGGCCAGGGGTAGGGTCCAAAGGAGCTTCCTATTTCTGAAGGATCACAATTGATCTAGCTTCTTAATTAAAACGGTACACCTCTTCGTAGCCCTCTGTCAAAATTTTCATCTCTCCATCTCTCTTATCTCCTTTATCTCCCTTTATCTCCCTCTCTCCAATTGGCTACCTCATAGCACCATTACCACCTTTATCACCATCAGCATTCTCGACAACACCGTCCATCGTTTCCCTCTCTTGGTTACTCCCCTCACCTATCCAGCATTATCCTTCTTCCTCTCCTTCTTGATCCTCCCTCCCTCCTTCCCTCCCGTTACACATCCCTCGCGCCCCTTCCATCACCACGGCCTCTCCGTCTCCGCTCTCTCTCCTCTCCTCCACATCGCCGGATCAACAAGCAACATAAAACGCTCCAACGCCCTTCGCTCGCCGGCGCATTATCCATTTTCCCCCCAGGATACTCGGCCAAAAGGCTCATCAGTATCATCATTCATCACACAAGCGATGGCCAGGTTACTTGGGCTCGTCATCGCGACCCCCCCCCCCCAACCCCCTAGCCGCGTTCAGATAACCGGCGGGGATGAAAAAGGGGAAGTAGAAGGGGAAAGGGAGGAGGGCGCGCTAAGGTCACGGAGCCAGACAGAGGGAGAGGGAGAAGAGAGAATAGAAAGTGAAAGGTGACGAGGGAGAAGGATGAGGGGAGAGAAGAAATGGAAGAAAGAAAAAGTTAGAAAGGAAGTATGAAGGAGGGAGGGAAGGAGGGAGGGAGGGGGGGGAGGGGGAGAGGGAAAGGGAAAGGGAAAGGGAGAGAGAGAGAGAGAGAGTAGAGAGAGAGAGAGAGAGAGAGAGAGAGAGAGAGAGAGAGAGAGAGAGAGAGAGAGAGAGAGAGAGGGAAAAAAAGAGAGAGAGAAAGAGAGAGAGGGAAAAAGAGAGAGAGAGAGAGAGAGAGAGGGAGAGGGAGAGGGAGAGAAAGAGAAAGAGAGGGAGAGAAAGAGAAAGAGAGGGAGAGAAAGAGAAAGAGAAAGAGAGGGAGAGGGGGAGGGGGAGGGAGAGGGAGAGGGAGAGGGAGAGAGAGAGAGAGAGAGAGAGAGAGAGAGAGAGAGAGAGAGAGAGAGAGAGAGAGAGAGAGAGAGAGAGAGAGAGAGAGAGAGAGAGAGAGAGAGAGAGAGAGAAAGCAAGAGAAAGAGAAAGAGAAAGAGAGAAAGAGAAAGAGAGACAGAGAGAAAGAGAAAGAGAAAAAAGAAAGAAAGAAAGAAAAAGAAATAGAAAGGGAGAGGGAGAGAGGGAGGGAGGAGGATAAGAGCCGGTGAATAGGCCGCCCCACAGCCTCAGTCTTTTGTTAGCCCTCGACCTACGCCTTTCTTACCTAGCCCCGACCAGGGTAATGA
>NC_091571.1:30011517-30014017 GCF_042767895.1 Penaeus vannamei | reverse complement strand
ATATATATATATATATATATATATATATATATATATATATATATATATATATATAATGTTTGTATGTTTGTATAAATGTAAAATGTATGAATGAATGAATGAATGAATGGTGGATGTTGATGTTTCGAACTCGTCACGTGTTCCTCAACAGATGTGCTAAAATAACAAAACTGATACAATTTTTTCTACCAAGTCTGAAGACTTCCATTGTGGCAACGTTTTTTTATTGTAATTATTATTGAGTTTATTTATATTCGTGTGTGTGTGTGTGTGTGTGTGTGTGTGTGTGTGTGTGTGTGTGTGTGTGTGTGTGTGTGTGTGTGTGTGTGTGTGTGTGTGTGTGTGTGTGTGTGTGTGTGTGTGTGTGTGTGTGTGAGATACATATACAAATATATTTGCATATATATATATATATATATATATATATATATATATATATATATATATATATATATATATATATATATATATATATATCACCGACACTACCTCCCCTCGGCCACTGAGCACCAGGACTTCTTGGAACTGTGTTAGTGTAACGTTCACCCCACTTACAACTGGAGAGAGTTTAGGCAACTTTGGACTTTCCCTAAAGTACTGATAAGTTAGAAATAAGTTACAGACTGCTGGCAAGAGCAAACAACTAATACTACCCGAGGCCTTTCGGAGCGAGTTCGGCCCCTGTCTCTGCCGTAACCATGCATTCATTCTTTCTATGCACTCGCTTTCAAAAACGGTAAAGAAAAATAAAGTTTACTAGTGGTGTGTACACAGACCATACGGCCTCATTCGGAACATTCTAAAAAATAAATGCTACAAATACAAAAAAGGATAGGTATATGAGTAAACAAATTTGTGTGTGTGGGCATAGTGTGTGCGGGCTTGTGCGTGCGTGCGTGTAGATGGTGTGCAGGGACAAGCAGGTGCTGACAGGTAATTAAGTATGCGCGTATGCATAAAGAATTAAACAAAAGACCAATCCAAACAATATGAGAAACGGATGGTTGACTAGAAAGGGCGCGGAGTCTTCTGGGCCAACAAACTCTTTCCAGAACTTAACCTCTAATTTCCGAGTGAAAGAAATAAGGCGAGGAAATCTACCAGAGAAAATAGGAGGCGAAAAATGCCGAAAAAGAAAGACACGGTCGAGGTGTAAAGAAGAGCGACAGACGGGAAGGAGTTTTGTAGAAGTTGTGGAGCGACGCGTCGGCGAGAACGACTACAATGATCATTACAAATTTAGATGGAAGGAGGAGTGAAAGCCCAAGGCAAGAGTGGGGTAACATGGTGTGAAAAACCGTACTTAAGGGTAATGGATGGTCCTCCTGTACAACACAACATGATCCGGAAAGGAGCAAGCGGACACTTTAGGGCAGACCGAAATCCGCACTCGTCCTTGCTCGCAGCTGGAGGAACACTCACCTGTCGTCGGCGTCAGTGGACGAGGCCGGAAGAGTTCGCTACACAGTGGAGGCGAGCGGTGGCGCTGGGGCGGTCATCGAGGGTCATACGGGCGGCGGCGATGGTTCTCTCGAAGACGCTGCTCGTGTCCTGGGCGACGGACACACCGTGACGCCATCGGGGCCGCGGCCTACCAGCGGCTTACGTCATCCATCCTCCTCCGAGCCGCCCCTCGTAGCCTCGAGCATCCCCACTCCGCGCCCTGCCTCGCCGCCTTTCCCTCGGCCTTCCGGGGGCATCCACAGCGGGAGGCGCGTGCGCTCTCTCTCTTTCTCTCTCTCTCTTCTCTCTCGACCTTTTATCACACGTTTTCCTCCCTCTTTCTTGCCCTTTTCTTATCGCTCGTTCTGTCAGTCTCGCACTTAAACCGTCGTGCAAAGAGTCATCTCGGGCGCGCGGAGACCACTGGCGCTGGCCGTACAGCGACCCTTCGCAGTCAGCAAGCACGGGGCTCCAGATTCACCACACTTCGCGGGGGATTCCAATAATTATAAATCATTTTCGACCAACTTATCTCGATTGCTTTCTGTGACTTACAACTCCGCCATTACAGGAACCCAAACTACAATTTATGGCGTATTACTCATCCTTGCCACCATCCCTCCCCCCATCCTCCCTTCCTCCCCCTCGTGTCCTCGTAACAGATACGTCTCAAGCAGGGGGTGGCACCTCTGTCTTTAGTAAGTAAGAACGATGAAAAAACTTCATGAACTTACCACTTGCCAACTATGTGTGTGAATGTGCGTGCGCGTGTATGCATGTCAGTTCTTGTGTGTCTTCTTGTGCGTGCCAATGTTAGTGTGTGAATGAACAAGTGTGCATTCGTGTGTGTATTCGTATGCGTGTGTGTGTTCATGTGCGTATTCGTATGCGTGTGTGTGTGTGAGTACGTCTTCGTGTGCGTGTTCGAGTGGCTATGCTGGAATTTGAAAACGTCCCTAATATCCTCACAAATGAAGAAGCAGCCTAAGAATGCCGATTTTCCCTCCATCACAAAACTAAAACTAAAGATACAGAAACTGTTACCACCCTTATCATC
>NC_091571.1:29989017-29991517 GCF_042767895.1 Penaeus vannamei | reverse complement strand
AATTTAATTGAAAGCCGCGGATTAAACACCGAATTTACCGCCGCCAATCCTCCGCATAAACCACTCTCGCTCTCCTTTCACACCGAACGAACACAAACGGCAGAAATAGGAGTTTAAATAATTCGAAATTTTTCAGAAAAGTCGATGGCAAAGGGATAGTGAAATACAGTAATAACTAACAGATTAACATTAACAATGAGGAGGACGATAAAGATGATGATGATAAATATGATGATAATACAGGTGATGATAACGATAAAGATGACGATAGCGTAGCCATGATGATAATGATAATGATAATGATGATGACTGATGATGATAATGTTAATGATAAATTCGAAAAGTGAACATACGAGCGAAGGCTAACGGCATCCCGAAGACCTCCACACCCCCTGCCCCGTCCCGCCCCCGTCCCGCCCCCGACGAAGCCCTCCGCCAGCGCCTCGACAGCCGATACTGAAGCCTTTCGCGCCCCGACCACACAAAGTGACACTCCCGGAGTACACGGGAACTGCATCACGACGCGAGACGGAAGTAACCACACCGCCCTCGCCCCGCAACCGCCCGGGACGTCGCCGGTGTTCGATGCTGGTTTTCTTACGGACAACTGCGGTTTTATTGCGTCTCGTTCGGCCGCGGGACTCTGACGGATGCTGCCCCGCTCGCAGCCCTGGCATCAGTGTCACGGCGAAGACATTTGGGTCATAAATCGATGAGCAGCGTCGACGCCAAAATTCGCATTTCTCGCTGAACAATAATGTCTCGCAGCCCTTTGAACGCTTTACGTGTGCGAAACGGCTTTTTCTGTATCATTTGGAAAGAGAAAAAAGGAGGAAAAAGAAAAGGGAAGAAGAAAAAAACGGAGAGAGAAGCGAAAAAAAAATCATAAGTCGAAACAGAAATTCAAGTTAAAAGTACCCCATAAAAGGAGCGAGAAAGAAAAAGAAAATATAATATCACGGCAATTTAAATGGAAATGAAAGAAAGGAAATAAATAAAAGAACGGAACCGAGAAAAGAGCAAAGACAGGAAATGGAAAGGAAAGAAAAAAATCCTAGGAGTCGTTTCCCGCTCTCGGTCGTCGAGACAAAGGGACTGTGCACCCCCTCGCCCCCCCCTCCTCCCCGTCGTCCTGCTGTTTTACCTACTTTTCCCCCTGCTGCTCCTGTTCTCCCGCCTCTTCTGCTAATGCTGCTCCGCGTTCTTCCTGTTTGCTTCTGCTGATGCAGTTATTCCTTACCTAGTTGTTCTTGCTCCTACTCCTCCTCCTAATCTTGTCCTCTTCTTCCTTCCCTTCCTCCATCTTCTATTTTGTTGTTCCTCCTTTTTTATCCTGTGCTCCTGCTGTCACTCCTCCTCCTGCTCTGCCCACTTTTGTTTCTTCTGCTACTCTTTCAACTCTTGCGCATCCTCCTCCTCCTCCTCCATTTCCTTCCCTAACCGCCCCCCTCTGCCCTCTTTTTCTTTCCGTTCCTACTCCGAGTACGGACTCCTCCTCCTACTTATCGCCCCCGTCAACCTCAACCTTAACCTCCTCCTCAACCTCCCCTTCCTCCCACGCTCTCCGCTCCAGATGTTTGCAAGAATCGGTTTCCTTCTCGCGCCCACACCTTCTGCGCGATTTAAGTGTACGACAGTCTGCGAACGACACTAATTCTACGCTATCCTTTCTCATCAGTATGGATTTTAATATCAAACTCCCGCCCACCCCCGTCCCTGTCTCTCTCCCCTCGGGGCGAGTTTATTGAACAATAATTTACCCTGTGCATGAACGTCCCGGAGAGGCAGGAACAAGGTATTAAAAGGAAAATGATAACACTTGCCCCCGATAATACTTTGTTGTATATTCAGCTCCCCGATGAAACTTTTTTTTGTATACTCAGCCCCCGGCAATACTTTTCTCGTATACTCCGCTCAAAAAGGGATGTCCAAACTTCACTGTGTACATATACTGCACTTTTGTTCACTCTAACGAAACCGTATTTTGTTCTACAGGGAAAAACGCTGAGACTTTCCTCTCCGTCTCGAAGAGGGGAAAAGAACGACTTGATAAACAACGTTTAATTACACGACAACGTGAGTCGATTCATCCCCCTCCCCCCTCTCTGCTTTAGGAGGTATACACCCCCATCCTCCCTTCCTCTTCTTCCTCCAATCCCTTCCAATACACTCCACGGCCTTCACGTCCCTCCTAAGACATCCTCGGCCTACCCATTCCCCGCCCCCTCGCAACACACGCACGCACCTTTAAAGCCCTCGCCCTCTTCCCCTCCCCTCCCCTCCCATTCCCTTCCCCCCTCCTCCTACTCCTCCTCTTCCTCCCCCATCCTCCTCCTACTCCTCCTCCTCCTACTACTACTCCTCCTCCTCCTCCACTGTCGCGCTCACATTCTCTCACCCTCATGGAATTCACACAACTTAAAGCCCTCTATCAGCACTGTCCCTTTTCTCTTCTCTTCCCTCCGCGTTGTTTGTTTGTTTTGTGTGCGCATGCGCGGCG
>NC_091571.1:29967011-29969511 GCF_042767895.1 Penaeus vannamei | reverse complement strand
ACCATCGGTCTTTTGACTCACCAAACCCGACCTATAAATCAACCTCAGCTTGTTGTTTACATTAGTCAACCATGATGTAACATGCTACCTGCAATATCAATCAAAAGCACGAAAATAACACATCCATCCTTATCAGTCCATCACAGAGCCAGATTTGGCAGCAATATTCCGGTCCATCACAATCATATGTCTTCGTAACTCGTCAATAACAGAGTCGTAATGTGTAGATAACGTGAATCTGACAGATCATAAATTCATCTCACGGATTACGGACAGAAACCGCGATCGGTAGGTCTATGGGTTCGGACAGATGCCAAGGAAATTATTTCTCGTGAGCTGAAACGAGACTATTCCACTGCTTATTACGAACTAGATACGGTGATTACTTGACTGAGAGGCCACGTATTCTACTTATTACGAATACCATTCAATATTACGAGAAATGTTATTGGCAACCCGATTGCAGTGAAGGGGGGTATATGATATCCATTACCGTTATCCATACTAACTAAATAATGTGTTCTATTCTCCATGAATACACGCTTTATGCCTCGACATTTTCTTAAGGAAAATATCACGCACAACATATCTTCTGCAACAAGAACCTTTATGGTAGTGAAAATTGGTCTATATTGGTAACTTTTAGTTCACAGAATACTTAAAGCATAAATCATAAGGACATCAGGATTTGATATGCTCTCTCAACCTTAGTTTCACTGATTCTTTCTTGAATCATTCAATAATTATTTTTTTTATGAATGTCTTGTTGATTTTGACCGAATAGACTATAAGTGAATATCAAGTGAAAAGTAAGAGGGCACTATTCCTGGCCCAATTCCAATGCTTTTCTGGACAGCCTTACTCAAACAGACAGACGATTATAAACGCTCAAAAATCCATTCTGCAGCCACCTCGAAGAATGGAAAAATACGATTAAAAAAACTCTTCCCTTCGGTGCTAATGTAATCGCGGCCGATGCCTTTGATACAAAATTGCGCCGCCCTTATCCCGGAAGTCGACTCGGCGGCGCGGCATTACGTTAGCGACATTGTCTTTGCCGGGCTGCCGCGTCCTCCGTCGGGCTTTGTTCTCGGGGTAACCAAATCAAACTCGCTGTAAAAGTTAACTCGCACTCAGGAGGCCGATTGAGTTCACTTAAGTGTTCCCTCGCGCTTGTTCACTCTGTTTGACACACGCGGGAACTGTACGGAAACTAATTCAATTCTGTTAGGCCGTCTTTTGGAGGCGCTACTTCTCCTTTACGCCGAGACACGTTCGCCTCTTCAGGACGGTCGCATGATGTGTCTCGCTGGCGAACAAGCCAGTCACGACTGATTATAACACCTTTTGCTTGTTATTGACTCACTTGTTAGCTTCATGTTCTTACTTTTTCACAAGTTTCTGTACGTTAAGAGATTACCGAAGTAGAAGACTCGGGCACAAGAACGAAATTTGGGAGACATAGGCGAATGGAAAAAATGAATATTGAGCGAGCAAGTAGGGCATGCTGGACACTGTAATTCATTTAAGACCATCTGTATCAATCCACAGAAGCAGCAGCACCAATAACATCAACTATGGCACTGACAGGATCTCAAACACAACCTTCCGAATAAGCACCAACGCCACCACCGCCGTCTATGAGACAGTAAACGACAAGATCTGTCTTTCCATAACTTCGAACCTAATCCAGGAAGACGAGTTCTTGCAATAATTCTCGAACTACCACCGCCAACAAGTGCAAGACAAGCAGCCGCTGCATACGCCTCACCAGCAGGGCCGCCGGCGTCGCAGCCAGCGCCTCGGTGCAGCATCAGCCCCACAACTTTGTCAGAAAACCATCAAGGCGCCGTAAAATCGTGAGATTCTCTCGCGGGCTTTAAAGAAGCCAACAAAATATTTTCCACGTCGTCTGTCAAAGCGGCTTTGCTTCCTCGAGTTATAGAATTTCAACTCCTAATATATCTTGTTGCGTGATGTAGTGAAGGCCGCAACGACTCTCGGTCAGGCCAAAGTGCCTTTTGATGTCGAAAGAACACGACTTTTCTCCCTTGCATGCCAAAAACATGTATCTCTTGTCGAGCCTTAAAGTTGAATAGTCTTCCATTTTCCTCTGGTAAAGTCTTACTTCTTTTCTTCTGATATTTCCGTCGGGAGGACCTTGAATAAGTCGCCTCTGGGGCCCCTCGCCCGACCCATCCCCCATCCCTCACCCCCCCGCCTCCTTCCTCGACGACCAGTCCCTCGACGCGCTTGCTCCGGCGGCCGCCAACGGACCTCCCTTCGAAACGCCTTGGTAGCCCGACGCCTCCAGGGGACAATGCGCGACACGTACATTTTTCAGAAGCCGGAGGCGGTGCCGGGCTGCTTCCTGACTTCGTTACGTTCTATATAGTGATCAGTCTTTACATTAATCATTTACGCAAAAAATCACCCTATACACATTTAATTTCAAGCGTTCACAATCTTTCATATGCTTTTACACCATAGAAATATACAC
>NC_091571.1:29962011-29964511 GCF_042767895.1 Penaeus vannamei | reverse complement strand
AGTTCTTTGGGAAACAGCGAAGGAAAATCAAAGGAAAATTAGTGGGAAATCAACAAGACCTCCCGTGGTCGCAGGTTAACTCAGTCAAAGATATCTAAGGGTCTCGCTTTTCGCTTCGGATAAACGTTATTTATTTTCTTCTGATTATGGATAAATAAGCACCTTTTCATCTGAAGAAACCATCTAAATAAATGCAATATACCCACATTAAAAAAATAATAACAGTTCCTGCTCTCGTGCATATCGCAAGGGTTAAAAGCTCACCTCCTTTGAGCGGAGCCGCCTCCCTCCCCAACATCATTAACACCCCTTGTTCCACCCATCCCATCAGCTCCGCCCACATCCCGTGCCCACGCCCTCGGCCTATGAACACGCCCCCACTTCCCACTCATCATCGCACAGTTTATAACGACAACGTGAAGGTCAATATTCCACGGGAGTTGCTGCCCGTCGCGGCGGCCATTCTTCACCTGTCACCGTCAGAAGGGATGGGGGGACGGAGGAGTAAGGGAGCATAGAAGGGGGATAAGGGATAGAGGGGAGAGAGAGGAATCGGACGGGGGTGGGTGTCGTAGGCGGGATAAAGGCCCTCGTGAGCATAATATAATGATCCATCACACTCGGCAGAAGCCATCCATCGTAGACCTGCCGCCGCTTATTAATTATGCGCCGCTACTTTACTGCGTCCTCCAGAACATAATGGCACACACACACATCATAATGGACCTCTAATGACGCCCTTAGCGGTTGCTACTCGATTTCCTATTCCGTTGTATCTTCAGGATAATTACCCAAGATTAATCCGGGTTACGTAACGTTTGCTCTGTGAATGCATAATATATTAAAGGGAAACCGATACCATAAAACTTTACATAAGCCATAACCCTGAAGGTATGTGTGGCCTATCTAAAGCAAATATTCCATTCAATATATCAAGAATGGTCTCCTGACATGGCTGTAATCACCATTACATCCGTCATTATAATCAAGCTACACTAAAAAAATAACAACACATCTAAAGCTCTAATGGGCAAACAACGTGAACTTCCTTTTTTTTTTTTTTTTTTTTTTTTTTTTTTTTTGCAAAATCCCTTTTTCTTCGTAAGTCGTAGCTGGGCCCAAAGAAGCAACCCCATTTACCTTAAAAACAAAACACAACAAAACCCAAAATATGCTTTGAAAATGAGCGTAATGTTCCTCTTAAGACGAAGCCGCAAATGAACCGACGAGACCACACCGCCCTCCGCCCGCGCCGCCTCCAGAACGAGTAACATTTCTCCTTGTTTGTAAAGCCTCTGTGTGAAGAACAGAGCTTGTCACGGCCACACGCTAGCCCTCGAGTATGTATAATCTTCAAAGACAAATACGCCGGTTCTCAGGCCACCTCAAAAGCAGTGTAAGAGGCAAGGAATATGAAACGAGTTCAAAAATATATATCATATATATATTATACACACACACACATTTTTTTTATTAAATGAAGATAAAATAAAATACAGACGAACCTAAGGCTTACCCGCCCCGCACCCTATCCAAGTCCATCTGGATTTAACTTACAGAACCCGATAACAGTTTTCCAATCGGTACAAATTGACACGAACCGAACGATCTAACAAGGCAGGTTCCTGGCCCTCTGAGCCTTAATACATCACGGCCGGGTTCGCTACGTGTTTCTGGCAAATATTTCCATTATTTTTATCATTATGATCATTATTTCTATTCCGCATGGACGTATACAAGTTCTTGTTTGGTCTGTGCGAAGAGATATGCCTTCATATTTCCAAATTCCCAAAGCGCCTTGCGGAATTCTGATACGATGAAAGATGATGACAAGAGAGAGAGGGAGAGAGGCAGAGAGAGAGAGGGAGGGACGCTGCAGTGGGAAATCATGTGGAACAAAAAGGAACTGAAAAAATGGACGTCTGCCGGAAAGCTTTTGGAAGGCTGAACAAACGCGGACAAGAACGTGACAGTCGAGGTGGGAGAGAAAATGAGACAGACTCGCATCCTGCCTTTTACTGGATGCCGCCTCTTATACTCTCTCTCGCTCCCTCTCTCTTTCTCTCTCTCTCTTTCTATAACGTCCCTTACTCTCATATACTTTCTTCTCCTAGTCTCTCTCTATTTTTTCCCCCCATTTACAATATGTGCCTTTGCCTTCCTTACTCTCCACCTCCCTTCCGTTCCACCTTCCTCTTCTTCCTCCTCTTCTCTGCACAAATTTCCCAGTCGCATACTTCTCCCTCTGACTCCTCCCCTCATCGTTAAGTCATCGCCCTCACACATTCCTCACCGTCTCGCACACGCCGCCCCTCCAAGCACTCGCCCCCCCCCCCCCACCCCACACCTCTCACTCTCCCTCAACCTCTCTTTCTGCCTCTCTCTTAAGCTTTCTTTCTGCCTCTCCCTTAAGCTTTCTTTCTGCTTCTCCCTTAACCTCTCTTTCTGCTTCTCCCTTAACCTCTCTTTCTGCCTCTCCCTTAACCTCTCTTTCTGCCTC
>NC_091571.1:29938273-29943273 GCF_042767895.1 Penaeus vannamei | reverse complement strand
CACACACACACACACACATACACACACACACACACACGCACGCACACACACACGCACGCACACACGCACGCACACGCACACACATACACACACGCACGCACGCAAACACATGCATACAAGCATACATGCACACACAAACAAACACACATATAATTAAACCCGTAACATACGTCGACACAGCAGCAAATCATCGATAGTCAGATAACGTAGTAATCAAGGAAATGAATGAGCGTTTGGGCGCCGATACCAGCATCGATAGTGAAAGCCTTCCTGAACGTTAGCACGATCATTATACCCATAATGACGGTGATTTAAAATCTAAAGAACTAATTAAAACTAATTAACGAAACCTTCCCACATTCTCTAAAAAATACATATGATATGAATTACTACATACACGTATTCACTGAAATACAGTTATCAATCTTGCAAGCAATGGGATATAAAAGTGATTGGTTAATTTGTATTAAACCTGCGAAATGAAAATTGAAAACACAAGTTACCAACAACATTCCTTGTCAACAAAAATATCATGAATATCATAGATTTGCGGTCTGTTAACGATACTGGTAGCGAAGACGCAAGAGAAACAGCACACAAAGAAAGTTATTGAAAAATTAATAATAATTATAAAAACAATATACAATAAATATAATGATGACGATGGCTTTGAGGATGAAGACATGATGATGATGACGCTAATGATGATGATGACGATGACGATGGCGATGTTAAAAATAACCATAATGATAATAATAATAACAATTTTGACATTAACATAAATAATCATAACAATAACAATAACAAAAATAAATCTACAATGGTAATAATAATAATACAAAATTTATCATTGATAACCATAATAATAAAAAATAAAAATATCATCAATAACAACAACTATGATGATAATAATAATAATTATAATAATAATAACAATAATAATGATACCAATATCAATGATAATGATAATGATAATCACGATAATAATCATAATATTACTACTAATAACGATAACAATAATAAAAATAACAATGATAATAACAATAATAATAATAACAACAGCAATAACGATCATAAAATAATATCAATAACAACATCTGCAACAACAAGACAACAACAAAACGAACATCAAAAACAATCAAACCAAACAATAATCAAACCGAGCAGTGATTCCCGTCAAAGGAAGGCCTCGCAGAATACTTAGGCTCGCCGCGCGTCACCCCAAGATTTCCGCAAGTGTCCGTGAGGAATGTATGCCTCCATCCGAAACTGCTTCGTCAGGCGTGTTGTCCGCCGGGATTTACTGCCTAATCCCTCGTCTGGCTTTGCGAGTCACATATTTCTGTCATGCTGACTTTTATCTCTTGTCTCTTATTACTATTATTATCATTATTGTTATTATTATCATTATTATTATTATTATTATTATTATTATTATTATTATTATTATTATTATTATCATTATTATTATTATTATTATTATTATTATCATTATTATCATTATCATTATTATTATTATTATTATTATTATTATTATTATTATTATTATTATTATTATTATTATTATTATTATTATTATTATTATTATTAAACAATCATTATCATCATTATTATTATTGTTATTATTATTATTATTATTGTTATAATTATTATTACTACTACTATTATTATTATCATCATTATTATTATCATCACTATACTCCTTGTTCTGGTTAATCCTACCGGTATTTGATGCATTATCTATATGAGTGTGATACATCAAATTACATACACATATGATGAGCATTTATGAAAACTAATTATCGAAAGATTTTTTTCTTTTTGACACAGCACGTGGTTTTTTCCAGTGCCGACGTTAATTTGATAGTTATGTGTTACATCAAATAAAAAATCAATCACCATTATGCCGTAAATATATCGAACGCGATACACTATTTTTTTCAATACAGCGCAAACCTAATTTCGAAATACAGAGAATAACAACTAACCAAACATAAAATCATATATCACAAAGCAATTCAAACTAAAAAAAGCTGGCCCATCTTAGAGAATAATAAAAAAAAAACCTACACACACCCTAATATCAAGATTTCATTCCCTCTAAATCTCCGTATCCCTACAAATACTCCCAGTAGCGTAAGCGCAAAAAATACTATCCTCTTCAACGAAAAAAAAAACATTAATCCCGTCAGTAAACTTTTTCCTGTTGCCTCGGACAACTCACTGACCACGAGAGACAAAACATAGACGTCAGTTTATCACTTCAACTCGGCCAGACTACTTCGCTGCTGCCTCTCCCTACAACAGCGCGGCATCCAACATCTGGGTTAGATCCCAACACATAACCGCCCTGTCTCTTGTCTCGTAAATCTTCATTTGGATTAGGCTACTCTCTCTCTCTCTCTCTCTCTCTCTCTCTCTCTCTCTCTCTCTCTCTCTCACTTTCACTCTCACTCACTTTCACTCTCACTCACTTTCACTCTCACTCACTTTCACTCTCACTCACTTTCACTCTCACTCACTTTCACTCTCACTCACTTTCACTCTCACTCACTTTCACTCTCACTCACTTTCACTCTCACTCACTTTCACTCTCACTCACTTTCACTCTCACTCACTTTCACTCTCACTCACTTTCACTCTCACTCACTTTCACTCTCACTCACTTTCACTCTCACTCACTTTCACTCTCACTCACTTTCACTCTCACTCACTTTCACTCTCACTCACTTTCACTCTCACTCACTTTCACTCTCACTCACTTTCACTCTCACTCACTTTCACTCTCACTCACTTTCACTCTCTCACTTTCACTCTCACTCTTACTTTCACTCTCACTCTTACTTTCACTCACTCTCACTCTCACTTTCACTCACTCTCACTTTCACTCACTCTCACTCTCACTTTCACTCACTCTCACTCTCACTTTCACTCACTCTCACTCTCACTTTCACTCACTCTCACTCTCACTTTCACTCACTCTCACTCTCACTTTCACTCACTCTCACTCTCACTTTCACTCACTCTCACTCTCTCCCCCTTTCTCTGTCTCTGTCCCTTTCTCTGTCTCTGTCCCTTTCTCTTGTCTCTGTCCCTTTCTCTTGTGTCTCTCCCTTTCTCTTGTCTCTCTCCCCTTTCTCTTGTCTCTCTTCTCCCCTTTCTTCTGGCTTCTCTCCCTTTTCTCTGTCTCTCTCCTTTCTTTCCTTGTCTCTCTCCTTTCTTCTGTTCTTCCCTCTTTTCTTTGTCTCTCTCCCTTTCTCTTGTCTCTCTCCCTTTCTTCTTGTCTTCCTTTCTCTTGCCCTCTCCTCTTTCTTGTCTCTCCCTTTCTTCATCTTCCTTCATCATCTCTATATATGTATCTCCCTTTCTCTTGTCTCTCTCCCTTTCTCTTGTCTCTCTCCCTTTCTCTTGTCTCTCTCCCTTTCTCTTGTCTCTCTCCCTTTCTCTTGTCTCTCTCCCTTTCTCTTGTCTCTCTCCCTCTCTCTTGTCTCTCTCCCTCTCTCTATATCTCTCTTTCTGCACTCTCTCCCCTTTTTCCGTCAATTCTCCCCTTCCTCTCCCTCTCCACTGCTGTCCTTATTTTCCCTTCTGTCCTCTGCTTCTTTTTCTTCCACCTCCTTCGCCTTCTCCTTCCTTCCCCTCATCGTCGCCGGCGGACCCACGAGGCAGGTGGCAGACGCCGTTGTCTCGCACATAATGGAACCAGAATTCCGCTGACTGCACGAGATAATCCATTAATTTCCTCTCGTTACCATAATTGACCCGCTGCAACAACACCCTATACGACCGCCATGGAGAAAACGCTATCGGCATCTCTTTCTGTGATATCTTTCGTCTCCACCATTCGTCATCCCATTTTTTCAACCATTTATCATTTATATCTCTCCAATTTTATTATATACACATATATCATACCTCCACCCCCCCCCCCCTAAGCGGACAACAAAAAGGAAATCGCCACTGCCAACTCATTTCCATCTCGCATCATCCTTACCCTTGATATTCTTTCTTCTCGCGCGGGCGAAATGAACCGAGACAACCCGCGGGAGCAAATACCATGCTAATGCCCCCACTCTCAGCTGCGTCAAAACAATATCCTTGCGAGATTACGCAGAGGTCAAACACGCAATATTACCACCCGAGAGCGCGAGGTAAAGAGAAGAAAAAAAGAAAAAGGGGTACTGACATTGATAGTTCCTGTACACAGAGATAAAAAAGAGTCTGTGGGGAGGTGGGTATGGAGGGAGGGAAGGGATGAAAAAGGAAGGAAGGGAAGGAAAGGATGGGAGGGATCAGATGAAGAAGAGAAGGAGAGGAGGGAAAGGAAGAAAAAAGGAAGAGAGAGGGAGAGCGAGAGTGAAAGGGAGAGAGAGAGAGGGAAGGAGGGGGGAGGGAGGGAAGGATGGGGAGGGAGGGAAGAAGGGGGGAGGGAGGGAAGAAGGGGGGAGGGAAGGAAGAAGGGGGGAGGGTGGGAGGGAAGGAGGGGGGAGGGAGGGAGGGAAGGAGGGGGGAATGGGAGGGAAGGAGGGGCGGAGGGAGGGAAGGAGGGGGGGAGGAGGGGAGGGAGGGGAAGGAGGGGGGGAGGGTTGAGAGGGAGAGAGGGAAAGAGAGAATCAGACAGACAGCGGCGCGGGGGGGGGGGGGGGCAACATTTTCAATATTTATAAAAAAATAATTAACCTAGGAACTTGGTCTGCGAATGATGTTTCAGCTTACATTGGCATTTTCCAGTTTCATATGAACCTAACAACCAGACAATTTAATATTTCAAGTGACATTGAAGTCGTATATAAATACGTTATATACAGTGAAGTGGACGGTATAGAAAAAAGGTAGTGAGTAAACGCAAGAGTTTTAGTAATCTTGTTTTTTTATCTGCAATATATATGATTAGGAAAAAAATCTGGTTACTACGAGAAAGACAATGCTAACAGCCGTATTTGCAACATAAAAATTATCACACGTTAATCACCATCCTCATCATCATTATCACCATCTTT
>NC_091571.1:29905773-29928273 GCF_042767895.1 Penaeus vannamei | reverse complement strand
TATATATATATATATATGTACTTTTTGTTCTTCGATGTTTTCACTATATTCATAAATCATAAGAATCCACAAGATGATAATAAACATAGTCCACCCATAAACAGACAGAGTGATAAATCGACACATCTAGAGAGAAAGACAAACACATGGAGAGAGAGAGAGAGACAGACAGACAGAGACACATACGCACACGCACGCACACACACTAATAAACAAACAAGCATATAAACACACTGACCGGAAAGACGAAAAAGAAAAAAGAAAAACAAACCCTCACCAACAACAAAATCCGAAACAAGAAAAACAACAGAGGGGAATTTTCTCCTGACAGTCGTGCAGCATTCTCAATACGTTTCCCCCAAATGGAAATCTTGTGTTATTTTCGCTCCCAAATTATTTCGGAAAATAATCGGACAATACATGTAAACCGAAAATGTAACGTGGCCAACTTTTTTTCTTCCAAAAGCGTGTACAAAATTGCATTCACTAATTCCCTGAAGCAAATAAACTGCCCTGTGCACCCACATGGGAAGCGAAAATTGCATCACCGCCGAGGAACTAAACAACAAATAAACAAACCTTACTTGTTGCCACACGTTCATGACTTGGAGTTCAACACTGCCATACAAGTGGCAGTAGTGGTGGTAATGGTAATGGTGGTGACAGTGATGATGATGGTGAAGATTGGTGATTGATGAATGATGATGATGATTGATAATGATGATGACGGTGATTACTGATGATGATGATGATGACGGTGATTACTGATGATGATGACGGTGATTACTGATGATGACGGTGATGGTGATGATGATGATGATTGATAATGACGACGATGATTACTGTTGATGATGATGACGGTGATTACTGATGATGATGACGGTGGTGATAGTGGTGGTAATCATGATTATAACGGTAGTAATGAATATGGTAACAGGTGATTCCTAATTAAGTTGAGTAGACAAACTATGATATTTAATGATATTTATGGTGATCATAATAAACGAGAATTCCCTAAATATAAAGATTTTTTTAGACACTGAGATTATCTTAAGAAGAAGAAAAGAAAAGGACAGAAAAACAAACGAACGTGAGAGCGAAACTAAAAACCCCGAAACCTGCCCAGCCTGCACGACTGTTGCACTCGAATTGCACACTCGTGCAACATTTTCCCCCAATGGAAAGCCATTTATCGACACTGCGCATCATCCCTCGCAAGGTCTTAGCCCAAGATGACCCTCCTTCGGCGCTCGCAACATGCGAATCGAGACGAAACTTGCCCCCTCCCCCCCCCGTCTCGAGGTCGCGGACTGCAGCATTTCAACCACGTGTGCAACAAGGTTTATGAAGAGCTCTCTGCATGGCGAGATCCACAAACACGAAGGTGACGAAAGGCTTCGGATTCGATATTGGGTGGATGATCTACGGAGACGAGAGGTTGAAGCGGCTGTTAAAATTCACCGGTGCTGTTGCAGGTGTTCCGTTAATGATATGCCGACTGGTGCTGCACTGAAGAGCGATAATGGGTGTCGGATAAGTTCATAGAAACGATAAGTTATCGGATAATGTCCGATGCCTTCTTAACCCTTCCCCCCTTATCCTTATTCACACAGGTTATATCTCAAAGGATTGGGTACAATAAGACATAATTTATATTATATCTGAAGAGTGACTGAATATCTAACTCCCAAAAAACAAGACTGGTACCCTGTACCCACTGACCCCACAGAGTAAACTCTGGCAAAGTTTTAGAGTCCATGGACTTGGATGCTGTCCCGTTCCCCCGAAAATGACTGTTCCCTGAGAAAAGCCTCACTTTTCCAACTTGCAATGCGACACGGAGCCTCGTTCCTCAGAATGCAAGAGGTAACCAGTACACTTCGTCAACGCTGGCTATTGTAAAAGTTCCCTTGTCCTGCGCCAAAAGGTACCCTGGCAGTTTTGTCATATTTGTTGCACTAATCTGCAAAAACACAAAGAAAACGATGGAGAAGATGGCCGATAAGTGAAAGAAATGGGGGTCGAACCGCAGCACAGCGAAGCGAGCCGATGACGGACGAGTGTGGTGGGCTTGTGGTAGGCCAAAGAAGAGTTAAAGTACTTTGAAAACGTCGCGAAACTTCATAAGACTCCTAGCTGACCACGAGGACACTGGAGACGATTCGCTCCTCCCTTGCAAAGGAAGAGAAGGTCGAGAGAGAACTCGGTAGCGGACCGTACATCTTACATCTTGATTTATTTCGCCGGAATGTTGCCGAGGAATCCAAGAGGAGGCACCCATTCCGAAATGTCCTCGTGCGAAACTTTGCAACAACAAATAACAACTTTCTCTAAAGTAAGAAAAAATACCCCAGACATAAATAAGAAAGTTTTCTTAGCAAGTCTTCCTGCCTGACAGACAAACTGTTAACCACATAATGTTTCGTGATGCTGCACATCCCTACACAACATTGAGGTACATCCCTCATAAAGTGAGCTTAAAAAAGAACAAAATTATATAGTATCTACTTGAAACATCACAGGACACCATTTCTTCTGCTCATCCAACGTGATCCCTACAATAAACATAGCATTCATATATTGCTAACCCTAGCTCCTGGCAGTATTTCCTCCCAAACAAACCATCGCATAACCACTCCCTCTCTACCACATATCTCCACATAACGCTCCAAAGCTCTCCCTTATTAGTCACTACTTCTAAAAAGCTTTATCTTCGAATCCCGATCAATCCTTCTCCATATCAGCCAGGAGTTCTAATCAGCCCAAACTTCTCGACAGGCCTACCAACCATCACCTCCTTAAGACGCTACAAGTCAGAAACTTTAGTAGGCCTAATCTCAGCCGCCGTCGGATTTAACGTGAGAGAGCATCGCGTCCACGCTAACTCTGTTATCGGAGTTCGAATTTCGTCATTCCTTTTAGATTTCTTAAACTTTGGTTTCCTTTCTCTTTTACAATAACTTTTCTTCGCGCTATGTTTTCGTATCGGGTTCTCCCTTTCCCTTTTCTCCGTGTCCTGTTTTCTTCTCTTATACTTTCTACTTTTCTTTTCTAGCCATTTCATCTTCCCTCCTTTCACTCCATCTTCTCTCTCCACCTCCTTCCCTCCTGCCTCTTTCACTTCCTTCAATATTCCCTACTCTTCTTTCCCTCGTTTACCTCTTCTTTCCCTACATTCCTCCCCCTCTCCGTTCCGACATCCTTCCAGCTTCCTCCTTTCCAACCATCCCACCCCTCCCACTCTTCCCCTTCCCTTTCCTTCTGTCCTTTCCCCTCCCCTCTTGCCTCATTCCTTCTACTTAACCCTGAGGGGAAGAGGGACTTCGCCGGGCCCGCTTTGCCAGCAGATCAGCACGGGTCGTCGGGGAAGAATTGAATTACAGAGCTCTGAATACGAATCGGCTCTTGTTTTTGGTATATATATATTTTTTTCTATTCTCTCTTTCCCTCTCTTCGTTCTTTTTCTTTTGATTCCCTTCCCCCTTCGGCCGAAAAGTTTGCAACCCCAAAATTTTCCATGAATATCTGATTCGAAGGATGGAGAAAGAAGTTCCCCTCTTCCTCTTCCTCCTCCCCCTCCTCCTCTTTTTCCACTTTCTTTTCCTCTACACCCCTTTCCTCTTTCTCCTCCTCCACCTTACAACGTCCTCCATCTTTACTTCTATCTCTTCTTCCTCTTCCTCTTTCCTCTTCCTCTTCCTCCTCCCTCCTCCTCCTCCTCCTCCTCCTCCTCCTCCTCCTCCTCCTCCTCTACCTCTACCTCTCACCTCTACCTCTATCTCTATCTCTATCTCTATCTCTATCTCTATCTCTATCTCTATCTCTATCTCTATCTCTACCTCTACCTCTACCTCTACCTCTACCTCTACCTCTACCTCTATCTCTATCTCTATCTCTATCTCTATCTCTACCTCTACCTCTACCTCTACCTCTATCTCTATCTCTATCTCTATCTCTATCATCTCTATCTCCATCTCTATCATCTCTATCTCCATCTCTATCATCTCCATCTCCATCTCCATCTCCATCTCCATCTCCATCTCCATCTCCATCTCCATCTCCATCTCCATCTCCATCTCCATCTCCATCTCCACCTCCACCTCCACCTCCACCTCCACCTCCATCTCCACCTCCACCTGCACCTGCACCTCCACCTCTTCCCTCATCTCCATCTTCATTATCTCCATCTACCTCTATCTCTCCCTCTCCCTCACTCTTACGCTCACCCTCATGCCCTCTCCTCGTCTTTCTCCATGTCCTCCTGTACAGCATGTCTCCATCTCATTCTCCCATCCCCTCTTCAACTCCTCTTCCTCCTTCCCCCATCCCCCCCCCCTTCCCTTTCTCCACCTTCCTCTTTTCTTTCAAAGAGCAAGGTGTCTAGGGAATAGATAATGCCCCGCGGATGCAATATTCTGATGTGAAGTCGCCTCCTCTCGGCCCGGTGCGCGACATCGGTTATGAAAGCTAAGGCGGGACATCAAAAGAACAATCGAAATAACCGCCTCCGCATTTCCACCGCGCATCATAACAAGATCTGTTTGATTATCAATATCACTCTGCTGTTTGTCAGCAATCAGTCATAAATACCTTGTGACACCGTGGTCATCGTTAACGACTCGCATACCTGAAAAAAGAAGAAAAAATGTTATTAGATTTGGCTGACTAACTTTTGTACAACTTCAGGAATAAAATATCACCAGTGAATAATAAAATCCAACGGTTAAACTACGCCAAATTAACCAAATAATCTAGTCATTATTTATAACCACAGGCTTCTGCCCCACTCTCCCTGACTGCCTACCTCCCTCCCCCTTCCCCCACCCCCTTGCCTGCCTCCTCTTCCCTCCTTGCTGACCATCTCTTCATCCCCTCTCCTTCCCCACCCTCCGTGCCTGCTTCCTCCCTACTGACTCTCCCGGCCTCCCTCTCACCCTCCCCACCTACCTCTTCCTCCTTTCCTGCCTGACTCTCCTCTCTCTTCCTTCCCTCCCTCCTTTCTCCCGCTCGTTAGAAAAGCACGAGTTCTGCCGCCCGGTGTCAGGTACAAGAAATATGGATGTAAACAACTCCATCAAGGGTAACTGAGGACGTCTGCAATTTAGGTTATGATCCGCCATTTGCCTGACGGCTCGGCCCATCCACGCACGGGATTGCAGAAGCGGCCAGGTCGCCCCGAGCACATTTTGCTGAACATGTAGTGTTGTTAAAATAATTTCTCTCTGACACTCGGCTTGCGCAATCTGCGGCGTGCAAACATACGATCCGGCGGCCAGCGCTCGCCGCGGCCTATTTATCTGCCGCACGCTGACGAATGAGCCCACTTGGTTATCCTCTGCCCATGAATAAACTTCCCGGCGGCCTAACGAGGCATAAATCGCAGTGGAAAAAGCGAGCTGTGACCCCCATCCGACCCCCGCCCCGCCTCCGCTCCGAGATTAAATCACATTTCCATCTCCATGATGGAACGTCAACTTGGCCTCGCAAGAGGAGTTTGGAAGGGCCATGAATCACGGCACCGCGGGAAAGGCGTCAATTAGGAAATGTAAGAATGAGCCCTGCCGCGCATCAACTCCAATTGGTTGCCAAGTCACCATTTACTTGACGTAGTAAGTATCGCTAAACCCAAGAACCTGCAGCGACTTAGCGCAAAGCCGCTAAGTTTCATTTCAACTTCTCGTGTCTGCGCCTCGCCGTCGCGAACGAGGATGAGATCCGGCTCTATCGTATCAGGTTAGATACGCATATATCCACCGCCGGAGTAGTTAGTGAAGTCTGCAGTATCAAAGCCTCCTTTAACTAAATACATAATATCAATCATATTGCCTCCTTTTTCTCTTCCCGGTGAACTAATCATGATCTATGACATATTTGGAAATTAATGCTTCTCACTACAGTAATATTTCTATCAAACATATCCGCTGTTTCTGTGTAACAACAGAATCCCTGAGTCACATCTTAGAAACTCTTCAAAATATGCCAATCATAGTGAAGAATCTCCATCAGCTTTAAGTGGCGACCTGCCAACTCGAAATAGGACACAGCGAGGCAACCACCCCCGCCCACCCCCGCACCTCCTCTAGAACCTCCTCCTCCCTCAAAGTCCCAACCCTCCCCTAGAGCCCCCTCCCCCTCCAACCGTCTGCTTCCAATTACCACAACTCGTAGCAACCCACAATACTTGGCATCTCATCCAACAGCAATAAATCTCAAGAGCACGGGAGAAGAAGCAGCAGCAGCAGGAGAAGGAGCAGGAGCAGGCAGCGGCCCAAGCCGAGATACCTGAGGTTGGGACACGCGCTGGGGGGAGGGGGGTACCTGGAGAGCAGGTTCTGCTGCCGATTCCCTTTGAGTGCGGGATGACAGGACAGTGACTCCCATTAGCCCCCTACGTTGCAGACATCCTCATCACGCCTCCACAAGCCTCAGAGCCCACAAATAGCCCTCCCCTCCTCTTACCCCCTCCCTCGACCCACGTGATAAAGACCTGCCTTCATTATCAGCCATTAGGTGGACAATCTCTGGCTGCGGCTGAAGACCGGCGTCTCCGCTAGTTTTACACGGCTCCTTGGCTCGTGGGAATCTGACCAACGTACCCTGGCAGCGGAGTCGCCTCCACACCGTCTATCGAAATTCATTATTTGATATTTATCTATCATCACTATTGTCATCACAATTATTATCATAATTCTTATTATCCTTCTTCAACCTACTATCATTATCATTATATCAGTAGTAGTAATAGTGGCGGCGGCGGCGGCAGAGGAGGAGGAGGAGGAGGAGGAGGAGGAGGAAGAAGAAGGAGGAGGAGGAAGAAGAAGAAGAAGAAGAAAAAGCAGAAGAGGAGAAGAAGAAAATGATGTAGTAGAAGAAGAAGAAGAAGAAGAAGAAGGAAGAAGAAGAAGAAGAAGAAGAAGAACAAGAAGAAGAAGAAGAAGAAGAAGAAGAAGAGGAGGAGGAGGAGGAGCAGCAGCAAGAGGAAGAGCAGCAGCAGCAGCAGCAAGAGGAAGAGCAGCAGCAGCAGCAAGAGGAAGAGCAGCAGCAGCACCACCACCACCATCAACAGCAGCAGAAGAAGAAACGGCAGCAGCTGCTATATTAGTAGTAACAGCAGCAAAGGTATTAGTAGCAATAGCAGTAAAAGTAACAAATATAGTAGCAATAAAAGTAGTAGAGGTAATAGAAATAACAGCAGTAACAGAAGTAATAGCAGCAGCAGTAGTTAATGGTTTAGAGGTAGTAGCTAGTAGTTGGTAGTCGACAGATGCAGCAACAGTAATAGTTTCAGTACTAGTATTAGTACAGTTTACTAGTGATTTTATTATCGCATCAACATCTACTAACATTGTTACTGTTTTTGTTATATTATTGATCATCATCACGCCTCACTTACCCAATAGATGGCTAATCTATTGGGTAAGTGAGGCGTGCGTGTCTGAGCGCAAGCATGTCAGCGCATGTGTGCGCGTGTGCGTTTGCATATATGCACACACATATAAGTATTTACAAGTGCACTTTGATTCACGAAAATCGCATTAGCTAAGGCAAAAGCCAAATAAATAAAAATGCAAAAATATCATCGGCCTGTTGCCACTGGAAATTCATCCTAATATTAGCTAACATTATTTGCATAAACAAGTTACAAATTTAAATATAAAGAGCAAAGCAAGGTCATTACTGTCTTGATAAGTTTTAAAACTTACGTAAGACCCGTTTTAAGCGTACCTTATTAAAATAACAAGGATGTAGTAATGCAGGCACAGAAAGAAGAGAGGAGGAGACAGACAAATAAAAAGAGAAAAAAAAGAGGGAAGGAGCAGATGATACCTAACTAAATAGGTATCAAAATTATTGTGGAGAGTGGAAATAGAGATAGGGAGATGAGGGGGGGGAGGGAGAGGGAGAGGGAAAGGGAGAGGGAGAGGGAGAGGGAGAAGGAGAGGGAGATGGAGAGGGAGAGGGAGAGGGAGAGGGAGAGGGCAGAGGGAGAGAGAGAGGGAGAGAGAGAGAGAGAGAGAGAGAGAGAGAGAGAGAGAGAGAGAGAGAGAGAGAGAGAGAGAGGGAGAGAGGGAGAGAGGGAGAGAGAGAGAGAGAGAGAGAGAGAGAGAGAGAGAGAGAGAGAGAGAGAGAGAGAGAGAGAGAGAGAGAGAGAGAGAGAGAGAGAGAGAGAGAGAGAGAGAGAGAGAAAGATAAGAAAAAATAACAAGGAGAAAGGAGCGAGGAGGCGAATTCACTCCACAAAACGCCGTAATTCCCAATCCTTCGCACCCACATTTCCTTCCATCCCCGAACCACGCCGGTGGCTCCTTATCTATCCCGCGAGTCCCCCTCTCTCCCCCGCTGGCCCTCCCCTCCCTCCCGCTCTCCTTTTCCTTACTCTAATCCCCATTCCTCTCGCTCTCTCGCTCATTCCGCCTGTCTCTTCCTTCTAAAATTTATCACAATGACCGTATACAGCATCGGGTATCAGCTTCTCTTTTTCAATATTCCGCTTACTTGGGTGACCTCTCTTTATTGATTTTGTCTCTCTCTCTCTCTCTATCTCTCTCTCTCTCTCTCTCTCTCTCTCTCTCTCTCTCTCTCTCTCTCTCTCTCTCTCTCTCTCTCTCTCTCTCTCTCTCTCTCTCTCTCTCTTCCAGTCTTTAATTCTTTCGTTTCCTTCCCTCTTTTCTTTTCTATCTCATTCCAATCCATTATCCTTTTTTCTTCACTCTTTCTTATCCATTCTCATTCTTTACTCTTTTATTCTTTCTCTTATCTGCTTTATCACTCTCTCTCTTCCCTTCCCCCGTTTTTCTTCCCTCCCTCTTTCCCTCTGTTGAATTCCTTTGCACATTCCTTTACCTCTTCCCCTAATTTCCTCCTTTTCCTTATAGCCCTAAAATTTGCCCAAAACGCGACCAGACCCAAGGTCCCCGTCGCCCCCTTACCCTGCCGAATTCCGTGCCCGACAGCGGCCCTCAACCCTGTCTACCCTACCCCCTGCCTTGCCCCCCTTCACCCCAATCACGTCATTCCCCACCCCTTATTTTCCCCCTTCTTAGCCCCCTAAACTTGGCACCCCCTTCTCCCTAGCTTGCCACCACCCCTTACCTCCTGTTTCACCTACCCCCCGTCTTGCCATACCCTACGCCCTATCTCGCCTTCCCTCGCCCCATATCCTGCCTCTCCATGATCCCTATCTTAACCCCCTATCCCCTGACTCGCCCCTTCCTGCGCCTTCTCCCTGCCGCTACGGACGCCGTCGAACCTAACAAGCCGGTTGAGGTAATTTCCCTCACACAGCAGTTGGCACGAACCCTAACTGAACAGATGACCCAATTAGGGCGCTGCTAAATGATGAAGCCGCCGGGGGTACCGCGACAGGGAAGGAAGGAAAGAAGAGAGGAAGGAAGGAAAGAAGTGAGGAAGAGAGGGAGTGAGGCAGAATGGAAGGAATGAAGGGAGGGAAGAAGGAAGGAAAGAAGGGAGAAAGGAAGGAAAGAAGGGAGAAAGGAAGGAAGGAATGGAAGAAGAAAGGACGGAAAGAAGGTAGGGAGAAAGGGGGGCTAAAGGAAGGGAAGGAGAAGTGAAGGGACAGAGGGAGGGAAGACGAAAGGAAGAAACTGAGAAAGAGAGGGAGGAGAGAAAGAAGGAAGGCAGGAGGGAATGAAGATAAGAATGTGAAAGGGAAGGAGAGAAAATGGCGAAACAACGCATGGGTGAAAAAAAGGGAGGACGAATGTGTGGAGACGTAGAGGTTATATGCAGATGAATTTTAACATGCCCTATTACCATCCAAAAACTCACATTTCTCTTTCTCTCTTTTGTGTGTGTGTGTGTGTGTGTGTGTGTGTGTGTGTGTGTGTGTGTGTGCGTGTGCGTGTGCGTGTGCGTGTGCGTGTGCGTGTGCGTGTGCGTGCGTGAACAATGAACATAAACTACGCAGGTAGAGGGACATACCAACTACAGTACAATGGCAATAATCACCCCTGGAATATTAGGTGCCGTGGGCCCGGAGGCGCCGCGCAATGGGCGAATCAAAAGGCAAGTCCCCTCATCAGCAGCATATCCATACGCACGTGCGCCGAGAGGAGTAACAAAAGGAGCACTTCTTTCCTATTCGGGAGAACAGCCCTTTGTTCGGCTCGCGACGATCTTTGTTCAGGCTTCATGAGCCACAATAACCCGAGGTTTAAGACGTCCTCAACACGCTTCCTCGCCGCCTACGTCACTTCACCTTCACATCAGCCTTTATTGCGGTTTATGGGCCTTTATCTGTGTGTATAAAGGGGGACAAGAGGAGGAAACACTGCGGAAGCTCTGCCCTTTTTGGTCTCGACGAGTCGTTTCTTTCGCTTTTACTGCCATGAGGTTTATGCCTTCAAAATTATGTGAAGTTTGTAATTCTTGGTGAAGCACCCAGAGCCTGGAATGAGGATCTGGGCCCAGTCTGAAAATCGTAAAGGCGGTGGTGTCCCTACAAAATCCCTGTTGCATAAGACTCTGTTACATAACAGAACGACTCCAAACGCTTACTCGTCCCGTACCCTTACCTTCCCTCATTCATTCCCCCACCCTCACTCAATCTCACCTCCACCTCCATCAATCATACCCTGCAACCGACACCGCTGCAGTAGCTCCTGCCTCCGCAGAACGCACCGCCCGGAAGCAGACACTCAATAGCCAACCTGACACCGAGTCATTATCCCGATTGCTCCGTTATACAAGGGAGTCACGGATCGGGTCGCGCAATCGGCCCTCCTCTCCATCCGTCAAGCGAGGCAGGCGGACAAGACGCAGGGCGGCGGGAGAGGCTGCTCTACCTGACGTCGGGTCCTTGCACAACTCTCGGGAGACTGTTAACTCCCGCTCCGATATCCCCGTCAACGACCCGGGGGAAGTTTATATGAGGCTAACGTCTCTCAGTTTGTTGTCGCGTATGGACATGAATTACAGTTTGGCGAGTTAGTCTATCGGGCGAGCCTTTATGCCAGATTTCTCAGAGGCTTTATTCCCCGACAGTTCTTTGAATTAATTTGTGTTTTTAATGCTGATCGTTTTCCCTTGAATTAGTCACTGGGAGTTTCAAACAATAAACTCCAAAACGTATTACAAGTTAAAGCCGCGAAAACAATATTTTATTTCAAAATGCAGTTCTTTTCAGTTTCATCAATTCTACATCATTTAGATCCCCGATGTACATCTACCTAGCATATACCTTTATAGTAAATCCCTCACGCAATGCTACATTATTTGCAAGCATTGGCATGTCTCCCATCTCTCTCCACTTTCTGCAATAGCTTCAAACCGATTTTGTTAGCACAATGCTTTGGATTTCACTTTCCTTTCTGTGCTGCCTTTTTCCTGTCTTTTTCGTTGCCTCCTTCCATCCCTCTCTCTCTCCCTCCCTCTTCTTTCTTTTTTCCTTTCTTCCTTCCTTCCCTCTTACATTCTCTCGCACGCACACAGGAAAAAAACATGCGCGTCGAACGCGCGCGCGCGCACACACTCACGCACGTACACACCCATACATATACAAATATACATCTACATATCTACATCTACATGCACATGCACATACACATATACGCACACGCACACGCACGCACACACACACGCACGCACACACACACACACGTGCACACACACACACACACACACACACACACACACACACACACACACAAGTACACGTACACGCACACACACACACACACGTACACACGTACACACACACACGTACACACGTACACACGTACACACACGTACACACACACACACGTACACACGTACACACGTACACACACACACACACGTACACACACACACACACACACACACACACACACACACACACACACACACACACAGAGTGAGGAAATCCTGCCATCCCTTCCTCGCTAATCTCAGCTTTGCATATAGAGTGACGTCCAGGTTGCCTCTCTCAAGTACTTTACCGCTCCACCACCTGATGATTCAAGACTCGGAAGGGGAAAAAGTTCTACTAAAACCGATCAAATATTTATTCACCGAGCCTCAATGTTACGGAGACGAGTAGGAAGTGTGTCTCGATCTTTGTGTACTTTCGATCTAAATAATACATAATGTTGACACGCAGGGCACTGAAGTACATGCGACCACACGCTACCATCTTGCAACCAATGCATTCACGCCAGCGTATGACAATGTATTCATTCCACATTCACGCTCTCTCGTATTTTCATCATGTCTTTCTGAACCACCATTCAAAAGCAAATCCCCTGGATATCCAAGCTAAAAACGAACTTGTAGAATGAGTTAGCTCAAGTCAACAACAAAAAAAAAAAATGTTGAATCGGTAGTATCACAAGGACCCAACGCAATACCGTCGTGTTATTTTACATATCTGACCTCGAGTCTGTTGCATCCGTGAGAACCAGCGGGTGAAGACCTGCCATGCCACTGGGATCCCGTGTCTTCTCACGCATACTGACACCAACGCAATACGCGCAAACACGCACATGTACACACACATACGCACACACACTCGCTCTCACACTATCCCCTTGTCCCTCTTTCTTTTACCCTCTTACTTTCATTTCTTCTTCGCTTTCATCTTTTTCCCCTTTCATTTGCATTTAATTTACTCTCACATGAGGCCTTGCGGTTTCTTCCCTCTGTTTTTGCATGATTTGGGTCGCCAGTTTCTCATGTCCTCAACAATGTGCAATCTGTACACTGAATGAACAAAGCTTGAGAAGACTACAAGTACAAGGTTAAAGCACCACTTTACACTTTCGTTTTCCAAACATGAACATAAAATGAAGAGAAATAGAAATGAGAAACACAATGAAGAAGAAAGAACTTGGCAACGAATAGATCAACAATAGTAATAGTAACCATGGAAAGGGAAAAGTAGAAAAAAAGAAATACAAAAAAGGAAAATAGAAATTCTCCCCTTCTAATTTTTCCTCCTGGACACTTCCGGGACCTCATCTCTCCGCCTCTCAAAAGCCATCCGATCGAAAAAAAGGAGAGAGATCCGCAGATGAGACAAGAAAAGGCCGGGGATAAAAGCGATCAAACACGGCTTTCGGGAGAGACAGAGCTAAAAGAACGGGAGAGCAATAATGCAAGCGATTATAATGACTCCGGAGAGGCCGAAACTCAAATCTCAAATCAAAGACGGAAGGATAAAGCTGTAGGAACTGCCACGGGGAGAAACACGTGACGCTCCGTTTCCTAAACAACAATGCAATCCAATCTTCTGTGACCTTATCATTTATCCATCAAGTCTCCATTTCGATTATGCGCTTCTTCGTGTCTTCGGCTCTCTCCGTCCCGCAGACAAACAGCTGGCTCACTCGTAACACCTGCGCGTCCCAGCGTAATCCCTCAATTTGGAAGGTAATATACTATCCCTTATCAATAACGACCTCCAATTTCCTCTTTAGTTATGACGCGCTTCTTCTTACGCAAGCGTGTACGTCGAAATCCCAATGGCAAAAGAAATCACCGAATCCTATTGCATATATTGCAAGAGAGAAGAAAACACTGCAGGCCAGACCTATGACCTATCACCTGCATCCAAGCAACACTTTCTCTGAGGAAATCAGGTTGACCTCGCAACAAAGGGCAGACGGAAAGCAGTGACTCAAGTTTCCACCATGCACTGAGATAAATCTTTCTCGTAATTCTGGTGCAGAAACTGGAACGTCCTGTGCGATGTCTGGAACCTTTCATAAGAGTAAAGACCAAAAAATGAAAGGAAGAAAGAACAAAAAATATAAGCAAACAAGCAAGGTACACAGAGCGAGAGAGCCCATGCACACACGCAACTGAAGGCGGGCGTGCGGGGAGACCCATGTCTGTATGATGAGGCTGTTCATCATGGGCCAGCTGGTTCCGCCATAATTCCTTATTGTTTCGGCGTTAACAAATTTCGAAGTCACTCCAAAACTTGGCTTGAATTTACAGCTACATAAATCCCGCCTGAACTGACGGGATGTAATCCAACGGAAGAAAATTCGTTTCCTCTGAGGCTATGCAGCAGCTCCTGACCTTCCCCCGGCACCGCTGCTGGTCGCCGCCAGTAGCTCAGTCGCTCAACAACGCTGACTGACCCGCGAGTCGAATGAGCGCCATACACCGCGTCATGCACAGAGAGGGCGTCGCCAGGCAAGGATGTCCTTTGTCGGCGGTCTGTTCTCGAAGTTTCCCCATCTGTCAAGGCAATGTAGTCGTTGTGGCATAAGTTGTTCAGAGCCACTCGAGCATTCTGTCTTTAGGAAACTTTATGGCCGACAGAGAGCGATAAATCTGATCTTTGTTAACGCGAAAGTAAGAGAAAATGAAGATCTCCCATCCCCATCTGATGGAAAGGCGTAGGTATCGAACGCTCAAGGTCTCTTTGGCATATCGGGCGAAGGGAGAAACTTTAAAGGAATTTTGCACGGTCAAAGTACTTCTTTGCACTTATAAATTCCATTTTTTATACTCCCCATTTCATCTTGATAAAAATATGTATTACATTTTCGAAATTCTATTAAACCCAAAAAAGTGGTTTCTAATTAGATTTTACAATATATAAACAAAGTTTCACATCTCTCCTGATCTTCAGAGCCTCGCCTTATCCTTTCAGGGCTTCTAAATTCCCTCGGGTTCCAATGACTTATTCTTCCACAAATCCTTTTCTGATCCTCTACATCAAGGACTTCAATTCTCCCCGATGCCAAAGCTCCTCGGATCTTTATTGTGTCGTGTAAATTCAATATCATTTCAGGACTATTCGCGAAACAGGACCTCTCCTTTGCCTTAAGGAACCCGAAACTCTCCCTGCACAGCACCCAACTCAACACAACCTAGCCCCCGGCCCAATCCAGCCGCGTCAACAGCCCATAGCACTTGAATCCCACTTCAACCCGTCCATCAGACTACTCAAACCCATCACCCACCCCCGTCAAAAAAAAGATAGAGAAACAGAAGAAAAGAAAAGAAGAAAAAAAATCTTCCATTCCCGTCGCGCATTCCGCCACCGTGCGCTCGCCGAGGGATGACTGGACGACTCTATAAAGGGACGCCAAACTTCAACTTCCACCGCGACTTCATCTCCGATTGCAGACAAAACCAAAGACTCAGGGACAATGGCGTCGACGTGCGGGAAGACTTTATAACGAACCTCCCGACTTTATGTGGACGGGGTGGGGGTGGAGTGGGGGTGGAGTGGGGGTGGGGGGGCGGTAGTCTTAAACGGAAATATCTGACGTTAGAAAGAAAAAAAAGGAAGAAAAAAGGACAACTCAAGTCTAACAATGAACCGGGACTGTCTGAGAAGTTGCAAAATAGTGAATGAAAAAGACGGGTCAACAAAGTACAGGGTGAAGAAAAAAAGGAGAGGAAGGATAAAGAGGATAAAGGATGAGGAAAAAAGAGAAGAGAGATAGAGGGGGGGGAGGGGAGGAAGAGGGTAAGGAATAGAGAAAGAAAATGTAGTGGGGGCGCGAGGAAAGGGGTAGATGGGATGGAGGAGGAGGAGGGAGGAGGAGGAGGGAGGAGTGAGGAGGAGGAGGAGGAGGAAGAGGAAGAGGAAGTAGGAAGAGGAAGACAGGAAGAGGAAGAAGAAGAGAGGGATAAAAATGGAGGGAATGATGATGATGAAAAAGATGGAGGGAGGGATGAAGAAGGGGGGAAAGGAGGGAGGGAGGGGGTGAGGGAGGGAGGGAGGGAGGGAGGGAGGGAGGGAGGGAAGGAAGGAGGGAAGGAGGGAGTGGGGGGAGGGAGGCAAGGAGCAGAGGAGGGAGGAGGGCGAGAGAGAGAGAGAGAGAGAGAGAATATACGTATATTTAATAAGAGAGAGAGAGAGAGAGAGAGAGAGAGAGAGAGAGAGAGAGAGAGAGAGAGTATTATTTGTGAGTGAGGTTTGAGTGAGTGAGTGAGTGAGTGAGTGGGAGGAGGAGTAGAGTGGAGTGAGTGAGTGAGTGAGTGAGGAGAGGAGAGTGAGAGTGAGTAGATATATGAGAGTGAGAGTGAGAGTGAGAGTGAGATTGGCAGCTGAGAAGTAAGAGAGAGGAAAGGTTGGAAAGAAGAGCGAAAAGAGAGAAGATGGAAAGAAAGAAAGAGTGGAGATACAGCCGGAAAAGGAGGGAAAGAGGTTGAGGAAAAAGAACGGGAAGCTCAGGGAAGCAATATCAATCTCCTTTGACACTCTCTTGCCGTTTATTTATTTTTTTCTTTAAGTTCCTCATCCATCTTCTACTCTCTCCTTTCTCTTCCCTAGCATTCCTCCATTTCCTCTTCCTTTCCTTCCTTCCATTCCGCCTCCTCCCTTCCTCCTTCCTTTCTTGAATTTCTTTCCACCTTCCATTCTCCTTCCCTTTTCTCATCCCTTTTCCCATTTCAAACATCCTGATCCCTTCCGTATTCCAACTTTTTTCTTCCTTTTCTCCTTCTCTCTCTTTCTCTTCTTCCCTTTCCCTTCCATTTTCCTTCCTTCCTCCTTCCTTTTCCACTCTATTCTCATTCTTTCCCCCTTCCATCCACCTTCCCTTCCCCTTCTATCCACCTTCCTGTCCCTTCTATCCATCGTCCTTGCCCCATCCATGCACTTTCCTTCCTCCTTCCATCCACTTTCCTTGCCCCTTCTATCCACCATCCTTCGCCTTTCCGCTCGTCTTCCTCTCCCCGAATCCGCCTCTTAACCCCTTCCCCAGCAGGAACGGGAGGCCCTTAAAAGACCTCCTTCACTGCATGCACAACTTTAAGCGATTTCATCATTTCACACTTATCTCGAGTGGTGTGTGTCTCCCAAACATGTGGTTGTCATCTGTCTCCATCTTCTGCACTTCCGTTATAGTTACATAGAAATAAAACCATCCTTAAAAGAAAGAAAAAAAAAAAAAAAAAAATATATATATATATATATATATATATATATATATGTGTGTGTGTGTGTGTGTGTGTGTGTGTGTGTGTGTGTGTGTGTGTGTGTGTGTGTGTGTGTGTATGTGTGTGTGTGTGTGTGTATGTGTGTGTATGTGTGTGTGTGTGTGTGTGTGTGTGTGTGTGTGTGTGTGTGTGTGTGTGTGTGTGTGTGTGTGTGTGTGTGTATGTGTGTGTGTGTGTGTGTGTGTGTGTGTGTGTGTGTGTGTGTGTGTGTGTGTGTGTGTGTGTGTGTGTGTGTGTGTATGTGTGTGTATGTGTGTGTATGTGTGTGTGTGTGTGTGTGTGTGTGTGTGTGTGTGTGTGTGTGTGTGTGTGTGTGTGTGTGTGTGTGTGTGTGTGTGTGTGTGTGTGTGTGTGTGTGTGTGTGTATGTGTGTGTGTATGTGTGTGTGTGTGTGTGTGTGTGTATGCGTGTGTGTATGTGTGTGTATGTGTGTGTATGTGTGTGTGTGTGTGTGTGTGTGTGTGTGTGTGTGTGTGTGTGTGTGTGTGTGTGTGTGTGTGTGTGTGTGTGTGTGTGTGTGTGTGTGTGTGTGTGTGTGATTATATATATATATATATATATATATATATATATATATATATATATATATATATATATACATATACACATCGGCCATATCTCATTCACATAGTAAAAATCACAATACTACAGAACGGTCTTAAAGAAAATTCCCTAAACATGTGTTAAAGGAAGAGGCTACCTAGAATACGTACAATCGACCGCTTACAAAAGTGCTGATACACGCACTCACTGTCAATAAACATCACTGGTATTAGAAAATCATGAAAGAGGGCGAATTCTCTATGCTAATGACCGCCACGGGTATGTCAATCAAGACAGCAATTCCCCCTATGTCTCATCACCTTATCCGCCACATCCGGTAACATCCTGCCTTCTACCCCTCAAATCCCCCACCCATTCCCCCATTCTTTAAGTTTCTATTCTTGCCCATATTCTCATCTAATTTCGGTGTGTCTCCAGCAATTCCATTCTGTACCTCTTCTTGCCTTCCTATATCTGGACATCATTCAACCTCCAAGTCTTCTCCTTCCTCCTGACACCCATTTATTCCTGGCTTCACCTGACCTTCAAACTCTACCCATCGTCTGTTCTTCGTTCTCGACTTGCCTTTCAACTCTCAACTCGGTTCAAACTTGGAATCCTGTAATTTATACAAGTTCCGCAGCCTCGTGTTCGAAGTACGAAGATTACGCACACACACAGGCGAAGACACAGACAGGCAGACAGACCGACAGACACACAAACTCATTCTCAAATCACCCATAATTTGACTGAAGTAGACCCTATGCATGAACACTACCAACCAAATTTGTATAAATGTGTTTGCTTCATTCGCCGAACCTATTCATGAATAAAATCAAATCCCTTTCAGTTGAAAGAAGTCACAAAACTCGCCTCTGCAGTCATCGCTTAGTCCTGATTAGTTAAAATTCGAAAATAACTTTCATCCTGTACTGAATGACGACGGCGTGTAGCTCAATTTAAAAAACGAGAGACGACAGTTTCTTAATCAATTTGTCCTTAATGGCACTTTCAGTATGGACTGTAATTTTCGTTCATTTTCAACCGTACCCCAGCTATTTCTTCACCTTGTAACCACTTACAGTCATCTTTTCGCTCCTACACCCAGCTAGCACACCCCCGCTATCCTTCTCTTTAAAATTTCACCCCTCCTTCCTTCCTCACTTCCTTCCACAAGCCCCATATTTCCACCCCTTTCCTTCTCTACCTATCCTACCCTCCTCCTCACATCCCTCTTCCCTTCCTTCCCCCTCCGTCTCTTGCATTCTCCCCTTCCTTCCACCTCTTACCCCTTCTTTCTCTTCCTCCCTTCCTTCTCTCACTCCCACCACTCCTCCTTTCCTGCTACTTTCCCCACTCCCCTTCCTCTTCCTCCCTCCCTTCCCTCCCTAAATTCAACTTCCCTCCTCACACTCATCAAGAGTCTCCCAAGTCTAAAGCGTCAGCAAGATGTCCATCAGCGGGCGATATACCGAGCGCCATCTTTTGTCCCGTCACAAAAGGGCGGCGTCACGCTCTCTTGCCGTCTCGCCTCAACGGGACTGGGTCATTACCGCCTCCGCCGCCGCCGCTAGGACGTGGTTTCGAGCGTCAAAAAAAATCACAATTCCTTGAAGAAAATAAAATAAATGGTATCGCTGATAAAATAAATAAATAAATAAATATATAAAAATCGAAATTACCCCTGCCCCTCAAACCATTCATGAATTAGAAAAAATCACACGAATATCAAACCGGAGCAGCACTCACGCTGGAGCAACGAATCAATCTCCGACACGCCGCAGACAGAGAGAGAGAAAGAGAGAGAGAGAGAACCAAAAAAAGAAATAAAAGAAAAGACCAGAACGAGGACGGCAACCCGAAACGCAATGATAAATTGTTGTTCGATAAGTCATATCAGTCGTACGAAAAAAGGAAAAAAAAAAGTCCATCACTCTATGGCTTCTAAGGCTCACAGTTTCCATTTCCGGGATGGAGTGAGCCTTTGCAGAACAAAAGAAAAATAACACAAAAATATACTTTGCAGTTTTTCCTCTCCATTTTTCATGGGCGATAACTTCAGGAATACAAAATTCACACAGAGTAAACATAGTGAGATAAAGGTAGGAAGGAAGGAATGAAAGGAAAATAGAGAAAGGGAGAGGGCAAGGGAGACATAGAGAGAAGGGGAGAGGGAGACAGAGAGAAGGGGAGAAGGAGGGAGGGAGGGAGCGAGAGAGAGAGAGAGATAAAGAGAGAGAGAGAGAGAGAGAGAGAGAGAGAGAGAGAGAGAGAGAGAGAGAGAGAGAGAGAGAGAGAGAGAGAGAGAGAGAGAGAGAGAGAGAGAGAGGGGGGTGAAGAGAGAGAGAGGGGGTGAAGGAGAGAGGGGGGTGAAGGGAGAGGGGTGAAGGGAGAGGGGGAGAGGGGGAAGGGAGAGAGGGGGAGAGGGGGGAAGAGAGAGAGGGGGAGAGGGGGAAGAGAGAGAGGGGGGGAGAAAGAGAGAGAGGGTAGGGGGAGAAAGAGAGAGAGGGTGGGGGAGAAAGAGAGAGAGGGGGAGGGAAAGAGAGAGGGTGGGGGGAGAAAGAGAGAGAGAGAGAAAGAGAGATAGAGAGAGAGAGAGAGAGAGAGAGAGAGAGAGAGAGAGAGAGAGAGAGAGAGAGAGAGAGAGAGAGAGAGAGAGAGAGAGAGAGAGAGAGAGAGAGAGAGAGAGAGAGAGAGAGAGAGAGAGAGAGAGAGAGAGAGAGAGAGAGAGAGAGAGAGAGAGAGAGAGAGGAGAGAGGATGGGAGTGGAGGAGGAAGAAAGGGAAGGAACTATGAGCATGAAGGAGGGGTGTAAGGTAAAAAAGGCTGTTGTCAATTATTGAATACCACTAGACGGGGAATTTCAGAATGCCAAATAAACTAATGTATATAAAGATGATCATCAACATTAACAATTATTGAACCTGGAATGTGCCTGCAAGCTATTGTTCCATCAAACATGACCCAGTGACAATGCACAAAGTGCGTAAAGCGGCGAAAGGACATCAATTTCATGTAACATTATTTGGGCCATAAACACACGCGTGCGTGCGTACGTGTGTATGTGTGTGTGTTCGTGTAGCAGTGTGCGTGCGTGCGTGTGTACGTATATATGTGTGAGTGCGTGCGTGCGTGCGTGCGTGCGTGTGCGTGTGTGTGTGTGTGTGTGTGTGTGTGTGTGTGTGTGTGTGTGTGTGTGTGTGTGTGTGTGTGTGTGTGTGTGTGTGTGTGTGTGTGTGTGTGTGTGTGTGTGTGTGCGTGTGTGTGTGTGTGTGTGTGTGTGTGTGTGTGTGTGTGTGTGTGTGTGTGTGTGTGTGTGTGTGTGTGTGTGTGTGTGTGTGTGTGTATGTGTGTATGTGCGCCTGTGTGCGCGAGGAGGAGGAGGAGGAGGAGGAGAGGAGGAGGAGAGAAGAGAGAGAGAGTGAGAGAGACGGGAAGCACGGGGGTGACGACGGATGCAGCGAAAGCAACGCAACATATTCATCCAGTGTTATAAAAAGTTAAAAATTCGACCAGAGTTGTTGAGGCCCAAACAATCGCGTGATGATGCAATAACAATTATCCAGCTGCAATGACCGGACCAATATTCACATGGTTATGGGCGCGCGCCTAGTTGGGGGATCGCGCTAACTTTTGCATATAAAAACAATTCTGAAAACCATAGTCCAGTAATTCTCCTCAAATTAATGATTGAAACATGTTATGGAATAATCTAAAATTGAAACCCACACACACATACGCACACATACACACGCACAAACACCTACCTACCTACCTAATTGCTTGACCCAGTTTGGATGATCAAGAAAAATCTTAAATAACGCCTTTCCAATATAACCAACAAAACGACCTCTCATTTACATAAGTATAGAATTATCCCAGACCTTTTTACACTAACAGACAGACTCCCATTAATCCCCCAAACCCTATAAATTCTACCCCCTATCCTTCCATACAAAGAAAATCTCATCAGCAAAATATCCCCAAACGAACAATAACAACAAAAATATAACCAAAACGAAATAATATGTTTACAGGAGGAAAAAAAAAGCTTGATCTCTCTGTCCTCAGCCTCAACTTAGCATAAATCCATTCGCCTAGGTTCCCCCTCTCTCCCTTCGCGCTGCAGACGGAGAGACGGCGGAGAAGGGAAGGAAAATGATGATGACGAATATAAAGAAAGAAAAAAAAAAGGCGAGGAAGGGAAAGACGGGGATGATGATGATGACTGGCGGTAATGGTGAATCACTGATGGTAGTGGTGATGGTGACGGTGATGATGATGCTGGCGCTGATGATGATGATGGTAGTGATGATTATCATCATCATGATGACAAATGATTGAAATAAATATGGAAATCATGTATTCGAACTGAAAATAGGAACAAAAATCAAAGAAGCTCAAGGTAGACAAAAAAGACACAAGATAATAATGGCAAGAGGAGGAAAAGAGGTAGACGACGTGGGAAGAAATAAAACAAGAACTGGTCGGGCGCACGAATCAGCTCGCAGCTAAATATTCCGATTTTCTCCGAGCTCTAGAAAGGAGAAATGAACATGACAGAAGAACGGAGAGGAGGAGAGGGAAAAGCAGAACAGCAGAGACAGGTTGAGGAGGAAGAGGAGGAAGAGGAGGAGGAAGAAGAGGAGAAGAAGAAGAAGAGGAAGAAGAAGACGGAGGAGGAGGAAAAGGAGAGGAAAGATAAGAATATCAATGAGGAGGAGAAAACGAAAAGTAAAGCAGAAAAGGGGAAAATGACAAGGGAAATAGAAAAGAAAAGAAAAGGAGCATTAAGAGATAAAATTGTAAAGACCAAAAAAGCCAATAAACCTAAAGAAAAAGAAAAAAACAATATCAATAACAAGAATAAAAAGGAAAATAAAGAAATAAACTGCCTGGGAAGAAATAAAACTGCCAATGCTCGGTTGCACAAATCAACTCGCAAATAAATATTCAAATGTCCTTTTAAATCACTGAGTCTGTAGAAGAAGACAAGACACCCGATGCACCTGCCCTTCCCCAAAGAAAGAGATAATGCGAAGAAAAACAGAA
>NC_091571.1:29873771-29876271 GCF_042767895.1 Penaeus vannamei | reverse complement strand
AGACTTTTAACACCGAAGACTGGCGCGGAGGAAAAAAAATAAAAAGATAAAAAAATGGAAGAAAAAGCTGGGGGTAAACTGCTAGCATACATTTCTGAATAATTGAGGGTGACCTAGTTAATAGCTGATAAATTTATGTTAATGGGGTTTTAGTCGTACCAATGCTTTGTGGATCTGAGAAGGTAAACCATTTGATAGACGAAAAAAGACTACATGATTGCATGTTCATTGCATGTACTACACGTATTTCATTATATCAATTATAAAATGAAAACATATTCTCATCCATATGCTTATAATATACACTCATTTTACACTGTCTTCAAAGCAAATGTAAATAAGAAGGAAACGGGAAGGAAGGATAAGGCGAGGTGGAGAGTAGGGAAAGAGGCAGGAAGAGAGAGGGGGATAGGGAAGGGGAGGGGAGAGGAAGGAAAGGAATGGAAAAAAGAGAGAGAGAGAGAGAGAGAGAGAGAGAGAGAGAGAGAGAGAGAGAGAGAGAGAGAGAGAGAGAGAGAGAGAGAGAGAGAGAGAGAGAGAGAGAAAGAAAGAATGAAAGAAAAAGAGAGAGAAAGAGAGAGAGAGAGAGAGTGAAAGAAAGAAAGAAAAGAAAAAGAAAAGAAAGAGAGAGAGAGAGAGAGAGAGAGAGAGAGAGAGAGAGAGAGAGAGAGAGAGAGAGAGAGAGAGAGAGAGAGAGAGAGAGAGAGAGAGTGGGGGGTAGGAGGAGAGAAAGGAGAAAATAAAGAGGAGAGAAAATAAAGAGAAAGAGAAAGAAAGGGAGATAGAGAGAGAAAGGGAGAAAGAGGGAGATAGAGAGAGAAAGGGAGAGAGAGGGAGAGTGAAAGAGAGAGAGAGAGAGAGAGAGAGAGAGAGGTGAGGAAAGTAGACAGACACACAGATACCGTGCGGGGTAGCGGGGCGAAGACAGCCAACCCCTTGGGACCCGTCAACAATGATGTAAGTGGCGTTGCAGCGGCGTATCTACAGGTGGTCGGGGTTCTGCCACAATCTGGCCGAGCAAAGCATAGTATTCTTACCCTTGTTTCTCTCACTTGCAACCTGCCTGCACTCAGAGGAACCCTGGTGTGCAATCGTGTACGCGTGCGTGCGGGCATGTGTGTATGTGTAACTGAATGAGTGAGTGAACGAATGATTGTGCGCGCAAGCGTGTGTGAGTGCATGTGCGCGTGCATAGCACGCGCGTGCGGTGTGTCAAAGAATTTGCCTCTCAAAGAATAAAATCTACCTAAAAGCATAACGCATCTGCAAAGTTTACCTCCCAGTGGCTATTTTCCCGACGGACAAAAATAGCAACCAAATTTTAATTCTGGATCTTCGTTAAGGATTTACAGTTCATCCCATTAATTAACCAGACGAGGTTTTCCTTTTGCACCTCTTGGTTGTAACGTAAACCGACAATTAACGGGACCTTTTTCTTTTTTTGCTTATGTGGGAAAACTAAAACTCTTTCAGTCGGGGAATTATAAATTCCAAGTCGAAAAAAGTTAAACTGTTTGGCCCTGCTGTAATTGTCAGCGACCGTAATTGCCTGTTAACTCTTCAACTTCGACACTTATAAGGAAATTCTTCCGTTTCCATCTTACATGCCACAAGCTTGAATGTATCTTTACTAATACTGAAAATAAATATACAATCAAACAAACAAATACACAACTGCACACAACCTACAACCTGCTATCCTTTTCAACGGTACAACTGTGCATAATTCGCGTAGGGAAAGTCTGCCTAAACAGGATGTTTTTTTGCGCAAGTGTACGTATAACAACCCCAAAACACAACCCAAAAACTGACCCAACAAACCGCAATGTTTTCCCTGTTATGTCCATCAAGTATACACGCAACTTTTTATGGGGGACTAAATTATTCATAGGAAGGGAGCCCACAGCTTCGGCGGGGCGGAAATATTCACCAAATTCTACATACCTTCGTTTGTCTAATGATGCGTCAACATTCCTTTTTTAACGCAGAGAATTTGAGTGCAACGTGTATTCAATATGTAACCCACTTCAAAATAAATTGATGAAATTGATTATGATGACGATGATTAATGATTTTGAAAGTAGAAAAATATTTACAGGAGATAATGAAGGCAATCATTCCTGATGACGGTAATGATAACAGCAACAATCAGTGCCCATCTGCTACTACTAGAAATGGTAAAAACAATGGTGATAATAATAATTTGAACAACAACTACAATGGTAATAATAATAATAATAATAATATTAATAATAATAATAATAATTATTATTATTATTATCATTACAACAACGATAATAATACCAATAACAATGAAAAGCACCAATAATAACAACAATAATATAGGTTTCGTACGCGTCTCTTCTCTGCGTCGCTTAGATGTATAAATATAAGTATGTGTTTAGCCAGATAGAATAAAAACGTGTGTGCAATAAAGGTATTAAATCATCAATCGTCTAGAAAGGCGGCTGGTGAGCAGGCGGTAATAAAAAGAAAAAAT
>NC_091571.1:29853771-29858771 GCF_042767895.1 Penaeus vannamei | reverse complement strand
AACCTTCCGGAGCTGCATTCCCTCTGGCTCATCCGTTCTCCCCCTCTCCTCCCCCCTCCCCTTTCCTCCCCTCCCCTCCTCTTCCCCTTCCCCACCCCCCTTCCTCGTACGTAACGTGAAACCTGGAGGTTATGAGGAGAGGAGGAAATGCAAACACGAACGCTAGAGCTGCACAAAACGTGGAGACAGAAAGAAATGTAAATAAAGAGGGGGAAAAAAGATAACCCCGGTTTGGAAAGGAAAACACGGATAAATAATGAAGGGGAAGAAAGCTGCACTGGGCGGACGTTGCACGGAGCCGATGCAAATGAGAACAAGAATGCCCACTGCAATAATACCGTTAAGCAGCAACGTCTGATGAATAAACCTGAAAGGAAGAAGCCAAAAATAAAAAATAAAAAGCTAAAAGGGCATAGGATACACCGAGGAGGGGAGCACTGAGGATGACGAAGCCGAGATCGCATGAGAAGAAGAACAGGAAAGAGAATGGTAAATGGAGAATGAGAAGGGGAATATGAGAAATTCATAACGAGAAGAAATGGTGAAATGGTGGGCGTGACATGACGTGAGGTGAGATGTACAAAGACAGAAAGGGTGAGGATAAGCATACCCGGAGAGAGACAAGCTGTGATGATCTTGTTAGGAATGCGAAGGAGAGAATGCAGAGGGTGAGAAAGGGAATAGGATAACGATAAAGAGAAATTTTGAAAGATGCCTCCCACGTAAAAAAACGAAAGATAAACTGTCAATAAATAGAATGAGAGTGATAAATGAAATGAAAAAGAGAGATCGAAGTGATGTGGAAAATCATACCAAGAAATATAAAAAGTAAAAACAAAAAAGAAACACGACATAACACTGACTCACGATTTTCACAAATTCAGGAGGTACATGGACTTCCGAATCCGAAACGCCGCTACCCCCTCCACCAGAGAACAAAGACATCCCCCCCCCCTACCCACCCGACCCCTCCACAAGCCGCCTTCGCCAGCGCCACATCGCTCGTCCCATACACTGAGATCCAAGTTTAATTCATTCCAAGATTACGAGATAACTTCGCCACCTTCCCAAGTTCTGTTTTAGGCCGAATTGGATAGAGGAGCCCGTCGGGGAGTATGGGTGAAGATGGGCGGGGTGGTTCGTTTGAGGCCTTGGAGTGGAGGTGTAGGTGAGGAATGGGACGGGGAGATGGGTGAAGATAAGTAGAATGTGGGGGAAAGGGGTAAGGATGGGAGGAATGTAAGGTAAAAGGAGTGGGCCGGGGAGTAAAGAAGACATAACAGGCATGGGGATGGGGTAAAGGTAGGGGCAAGTAGGGTACGGGGAGAGATGGGGGATGGTACCAAAGTGGACGGCAAGGTCTGAACCCTCCGGGCCCAAATATTGATATGACGACAGATGCGCCTTGTTCCCTGCCCGCTGGGTATACACCACCGACATTTCGGCAGCTCGAATTCGGACTTTCAATTCGTTTTCCGCCAGTAAAAGATCCGTAGAAGCTCTAACCGGCTGACTTGCACCGGAAAAATAACTATCATCAGGAGGGTTTTTTCGCTCTAACCACTTTACAATGTTTTCAAATGCTATCGCTCACTATCAAGCTCGTGTTATCAGTTGAACAAGGAAACAGCTGCGCTAGCTCGACTGAAATCAAGAAGTATTATTTTTATTTATTTCAAGCATGCAAAACCGAACTGGGGATGGATGAAGAGGAGCAGAACGGAGGAGAAAAGGGGAGGAAAGAGAGAAGGGGGAGGAAAGAGGAATATAAAGGTGGAAGACGGAAAGGATGAGGAGGAGGAGTTAAGAAGTTAAAAATGATATGCATAGATGAAGAATACAGGAGAGATGGACAGAAAAAAGGAATTAAACAAATGTAAAAGGAAAAGGGGATAGCAGGAAAAAAGAGGAGAGGGGCAAGGAGAGGGGAAGGAGGAAGGAAAGCAGAAGAAAAGAGAAAAAGCGAGAGAGAGGAGAGGAGGGAGAGAGAGAGAGGAGAGGGGAGAGAGAGAGAGAGGAGAGGGGAGAGAGAGAGAGAGGAGAGGGGAGAGAGAGATAGAGGAGAGAGGGGAGAGAGAGAGAGAGGAGAGAGGGGAGAGAGAGGTAGAGGAGAGAGGGGAGAGAGAGAGAGAGGAGAGAGGGGAGAGAGAGAGAGGGGAGAGAGAGAGAGAGGAGAGCGAAAGAGGGGAGAGCGAAAGAGGGGAGAGCGAGAGCGGGGAGAGCGAGAGAGAGAGAGAGAGAGAGAGAGAGAGAGAGAGAGAGAGAGAGAGAGAGAGAGAGAGAGAGAGAGAGAGAGAGAGAGAGAGAGAGAGAGAGAGAGAGAGAGAGAGAGATAGGGGGCAGGAAAGACAAGAAAAGCAAAAACAGACACATGCCAAATGAAAAGGAGACACTAAAACAACCCTAACCCCCCCTCTTCCCCCTTGATGCCCTCCGCCATATTGACGAGGTACTGGCTCGTCCTCTCACAGTTTCCCCCCAGACACAGGGAGCGAGCCGCGCCCTGACGACCGTACAAAGGGACCTGGGGCGAGGCTGCATAATAAACGCACCTCTTCTTTCTCATGGGCTCACTTACGTCAGGGATTTTTTCTTTTTTTTTATGGGCACACATCGATTCCGGTTTCTTTATGGCCGAGCCCCCAGAGATCTATGTCTAGGCCTTCCTTTATGTGTTATTTTCTTTGGGGGGAAGTGGCACTGTATATAAACCATACTATCTGGGTCTATTTGACATGTACCAATAAATAACTTATACAACAAAATAAGAAGAGCTAAATATCATACATTTTTTTCCTCAAAAGAGAAATCATCGTAGAATGAATATGTCCGTAAAAGAACATTCACTAGTAAGACATGTTTTTTACAACCAAAATTTCACATACAGCAAAATTCAATTCTAAAAGGAAAAAAAAACACGACTGATCTTTGTGACCTCTAACCCCTGACCCCTGACAAATAGCCTTAAATTATCAAATCAAAAATTCAGAGCCATAGTTATTATGCAAAGTTTGCGGTAGGAAATCTCGGAGAAAAAATCCCTTTAAGATGAACTCCGGCCTTTCAACTCCTAGCCACACATCTTCACATCAGGAATTCGGTAGCTCTTTTTTCAAGATAGATTGAAATATATATATATATAAACGAAAATATAAATAGGTCCATTTTTCACATGAAAGCAAAAGAACAAACGAATAATTATGAGGAACGTCAAAGACACATGGGGCATAAATAGAGGAGAACAAGCTGAAGAACAGGAGACGCAGCACCAGTTCCCCATTCCCCCGCCCCCCTAAAATGGATACATTATCACAAACCGAAAACGAAAAAGAAAAAACGCATTGTCGTTCACTCGCCTGGAAACACATCCAATAAGCTATCAAAGTCGGACATAATCTCTCAAATTAAAACAGGGATACGTTCCTTTGTCTACGCTTAGTCCCATTCATTTTTGGGGGGGGGAAAGGGGGGGGGGGTTGGATGAAGAGAAGACGGAGAGACGGGAGGAGAATATGAGGGGAAAGAGGGTGGTGAGAGGGGAGGGAAGGAGGATGAGGGGATGAGTGTTGGGAGGAGGAGAGAAGGTGGGGAGGGAAGGGGTGGGCACTAAAGAAAGGAAGGAGAAGGGAGAGGACAGGGGAGATGGGGACGGCGGGGCAGTGGATATTCTGAAGAGCCGGAAAATTAGCTCGAGTCATTTATAAGCCCTTCGACCAACTTTCTCAATAACCATTGGCATATATACCAACCCCTCCAATCGACAAGTTCGAACATGTTGACTTATCGGAGAGATACCGCGCAAGGTTCCGTATGGGCGAGTGTCGTCTCTTTACCGGACTCAAAAGAGTACCGGCCAACGCTGTTCGAGTGCTGCGAGTAGTAGGTGGAAAGGAGGAGGAGGAGAAAATAAAGAAGGATGGGGGAAATAGGGAAAGACTGAGACAGGCAAAAACAATGACGGAGGGGAAGTAGGAAATGGGAAAGAAGCAGGAGGAGGAGAGATGGGGGAGATGAAGAGGCAGGGGAGAGAAACCGCAAAGGACACTAATGGCGTATGAAACAATTACCTTTGGCATTGGCGTGCGGTCCTCTGTTTTTAGTACACATACAGACTAGAGGCTAGCAAGCTAACTCTAAACTTTAACAAATTACGTATTCATGTGGTACGATTGGCTAGCGTCCAATCTTGGCTATCGAGAGGAGGTCCTTCTCCCGTAACATCAATAATCCGTAAAATCTAATATTTATAAGTCATAAAACGGAACCATTCTTTTATGTGTGCGATTTCCAACCTGTAAAAAAATCCTTTTCTAATCCATTTCCAATTTTCTTATTCGGTTCTGAATATTTTCCTTTTATTTATTGTCCATTAAAATATGCTTCATTTCGTGACCCCATCTGTTATAAATATACATATATATATATGACAAAGTATACATATTATTATTTTTAAAATAATCAACAATATACAGTATGTACACTCCACAAGAAGCAGCATTCACCCGTAGTGTTCCATCTACGTACCAAGTGCAAGGTGCAAGGAGGAGGAGGAAGAGGAGGAGGAAGAGGAGGAAGAGGAGGAGGAGGAGGAGGAGGAAGAGGAGGAGGAAGAGGAGGAGGAGGAGGAGGAAGAAGAAGAAGAAGAACAAGAAGAAGAAGAAGAAGAAGAAGAAGAAGAAGAAGAAGAAGAAGAAGAAGAAGAAGAAGAAGAAAGAAGAAGAAGAAGGAGGAAGAAAGAAGGAGAAGGAGGAAGAGAAGAAGGGAGAAGGAGAAGGAGAAGCAGGAGAAAGAGAAGGAGAGGGAGAAGGAGAAGGAAGAAGGAGGAAGAAGGAGAAGAAGAAGAAGAAGAAGAAGAAGAAGGGGGGAGGAGGAGGAGGGTGGGAGGTGGAGGTGGAGGTGGAAGGAGGAGGAGGAGGAGGAGGAGAGGAGGAGAGGAGAGAGAGGAGGAGGAGGAGGAGGGAGGGAGGATAGGAGGAGGGAGGAGGGAGGAGGAGGGAGGG
>NC_091571.1:29841271-29848771 GCF_042767895.1 Penaeus vannamei | reverse complement strand
ACACACACACACACACACACACACACACACACACACACACACACACACACACACACACACACAGAGAGAGAGAGAGAGAGAGAGAGAGAGAGAGAGAGAGAGAGAGAGAGAGAGAGAGAGAGAGAGAGAGAGAGAGAGAGAGAGAGAGAGAGAGAGAGACAGAGGTGGGGGGAGCTTGAAGATACGCAGACACTGGCTTTTGTGATGGATATTATTATTTTTCATAGACATTGTTCACGCATGAAAAAGTAATAAGAAAAAGTAAACAGGTCACACTGTTTCCTGATTTTTCCTCGTGCCTCTGAAAGTCTTGCAGGTTGCACAAGATAAGAGCTGTTGCATGAGTGATGAAATATTCCTCGTTGCAATATGGAAAAAACAGGTAATGAAAGGGAAAGAGTGCGAGTGGGAAAAACAAAAAAAAAGTCACACCTAAAAATGTTAAAAATGTGGACGGAAACTCAGGCCAGGAAGATGAGTATAAAAGAGAGGAAGGGAGGCGGAGAGAAGAGAGAGAGAGATGAAGGGAGAGTGCAAAATACTCAGCAAGGGGAGAGCTAAAGGTCATCTTTAATGAAATTAAAAATAAAAATAAAAACACGTACACACTCCACCGTAACCAGATTCCTTGATTTAAAAGTTTAAAATATACAGCAGGCATCCAGAAATGGTGTAATATGTACACATGTATTGCAGACATTTGACAGGAAAATACCAGTATCAGCTGTGCAAAACGAGAATGAAATGCCTTGGAAAAACATGCAGAAAAGACAGAAATATAGCAAATAATACTTCACAGAAAAGAAACGGACACTGACATTTACTTAGCGCTACTCAAACACAAGAATTCCATGCATGGAGCGTTTCTTTTTATTATCAATTATCAATTTTGACTTCAGATAGTGAAGCCGATGAGGAAAAGAACACGGCAACTATTCACGGCTTGCAAGACCAATTACATAAGGGCAGAAAACGACAGAAACATCCCAAATAATATAAACGGTTTTGGGGTGACATGAAAACACCATCTTTCACTGCACGCTGACATACACTGCCTTCTATTATGATACCTAACCGAGCCTTCGCTAAACAAACAAGGCCTATGGATAAGATAACACATATTCTAACGCCGACCACAGTGTCTCCCCAAGGTCGACCCTGCTATTAAGCAGTTGCTGAAACACCAACACCCGGGGCTAAAAAAAGGGGTCCGTTTACTGCCAGAATCGCAAGTGCAGCAACATCCGAACAGCATTCTCGCATGTATACAAATCAACTCCCAACTTCCCTTCCTTATGAAATGCTGTTAAAAGCCTGGGCGGTGTCTAGTACCGTGACACGAAAACATTCTACTGAACTCCACTACCTTCGCCACAACATGCTCAAAGCGACAGGAGAAAATGTACCTGAATATCAGCGGGCTCAGATTTACGATTGCAACACCCAGAAACACAAAAAAATGGAAGGGGAGGACCTTTGCACAAAATGTCTGCATTCGCCTGTTATAATATCTATCGAAGTAGGCCATAGGCATAAAAATAAATAAAGAGGGGGTGGCGTCAGATAAAATGAAGGGGAAACAAAAGAGAGAGAGCGTGAAAGAGCAGGAGAGAAGGGAAATGGGAAAAGTAATGGGAGAGAGATGGAGAGGGAGAGGGAGAGGGAGAGGGAGAGGGAGAGGGGAGAGGGGGAGAGGGGGAGAGAGAGAGAGAGAGAGAGAGAGAGAGAGAGAGAGAGAGAGAGAGAGAGAGAGAGAGAGAGAGAGAGAGAGAGAGAGAGAGAGGGGGGAGTGAAAGAGAGGGGGAAGAGAGAGAGAGGGGTGGGAAGAGAGAGAGAGAGAGAGAGAGAGAGAGAGAAAGAGAGAGAGAGAGAGAGAGAGAGAGAGAGAGAGAGAGAGAGAGAGAGAGAGAGTGAGTGAGTGAGTGAGTGAGTGAGTGGGTGAGTGAGTGAGTGAGTGAGTGAATGAGTGAGAGAGAGAGAGAGAGAGAGAAGAAGAGGAAGAGGAAGAGAAAGAGAAAGAAAGAGAAAGAGAAGGGAAGAATTAGAAATAGATCACAAAGCAAAAAAACAAAAACAAAAACAAAAAACACATCAAGAAGACTCAAAACCGAGAGTTCCTCCCGAACCAAGAGGCAGAGCCGAGAACAGCAGCACCGTTCCATAAATCAGCTTACAAGCACAAGCATTACCGGAATCAAATGACCTCACTTTCGACCTCGGTGAAGGCCAATACAGATTAAACGAGATCACAAGTTGGCACAGACTGGTTCTCCATTAGGCGATTAACCTCCATGTTCTCCTTTTCTTTATGCGAATGCCAAGTCTGTCTGGTAAATGCCGTCGACTAATATTAGTGTTTCAGGTTGATACACCTTTATATACATTTATACATACATAAATATATATATATATATATATATATATATATATATATATATACATATATATACATACACGCATATCTATAAGTATATCTGTGTATATAAGTATATGTATATCTATACGTATATGTATATGTACAAGTATACACACAATCAATACTTTTTCAATGCAATTCCGTGTATTTGGAATAACGGATAAAAATCTTTTGGTAAAAATATACGTACGAGTACTTCTCTATAATAGTCTAGTTATGAAAAAACACGGAAATAAGATTAATAATTGTTTGCATTTTTGACAGTAAAGCATCTCATTTGCGTTTTCATAATCCGTCCGCTGACAGGCTAAAACAAAGTATACGTGGCAACATCAACATCATTAGTATTAAAATTATAACATCATAACACTGTCGATAACATTAATTGGCAGCAAAATATACCATTAGCAATAACATTAACTGTCTACAGCTGTTTTGCATTATCAGCCACAACAGCTTCAGCAGAAATAGCAGAAGCTGATGCAACTGCAGAAATAGCGACAGTACTGCTGCTGGCACTGCTTAAGCAGTTTCAGCAGCATTTGCAGCAGTAGTAGCAACAGTAACAGCAAGTGCAGTAGTGTCGCGACGCCGGAACAGAGCCAACCCTTTAGTCACCGGTAGTGGAAGGTGAAAGGTTGCCCAATCAAAGAGCCAGCGAATCAAACGAGGCGCGTCCATCCAAGTGGCCTGGGATTCTGAACACGTAGCCAGAGAGCCTTCATCGACGTTCACATCTTTCAACCCTTGGCTTCAAACCTTACCGCAGCAGGTCACAAACAAAATGGGAATCCAAACCGCGAATGATTGGTTTCTTGAAAAGTCATGAGAAGTCCTAAGCTGTTTATTTTTACCCAAGACTTGTCCAGGATATTACTGTAAAGAAAAGAAAAGTGAAAAATAGAAATGGGAGTTATGTTACAGCAGGAACCGCGGTAGACGTACCGCAAATAAAGTAATAATATGCTTAGTACCAATGCAATACCAACAAATATTACTACTAATAATAATAATATGATGATATACAATTATTATAAGTACTACTACTAATGCCGCTACTGCTGCTACTACTATTAGGCCTCCTGTTAATATAAACATCACAATTAATAATGATGAAGATGATGACTGTGTGGTAGCCAATTAATAATGATAATGATGATTGTGTGGTAGCCAATTAATAATGATAATGATGATTGTGTGGTAGCCAGGCGTGCATGCCTTGGTGCGGGCTTGTTTGTGTGTAGACAGAAGCACAGTTTTTCCACAAGCTTTAAAACCTGATAAATTTTAGCAAGGCACCCTATCTGCATAATGTACACGGCACACAGGCTCGGATCGGGGTAATCAAGACGTTAGGACGCGCACTTTACATACGAATGAGTCCCCGATCTTTTATCTGCGTAATATTTTCTCCCGTTCAGTCTCCTCGCCTCCTCCCCCCCCTAACATCCCCCCTAACATCCCACCCTCCGGCCATCCCTCCCCCGGGTCGCCCCGAACATCCCGGAGCAGCTGATCAACAGCAGAGTTTGATTGTCCCGGCCGTTGTGTTGCACGGACTGATCAGGGACCAGAGCTGGAGACCGTCCAACTTCCGGCTCAGCAGCGGCTTGTCTCAGCAAGCTCGATGAAAAGTGCTGTTTTGGAAATGGTGGATGTGGAGAGAATGGCTTATGAGAAGGTTATGGGGATCTCGGGCGTCTTATAAAATGCAAGGTTTCATTGTAACACCGAAATTTACACAGGAAAGTTATCTGCAGTTTCACGAGACAATCTCATTCATAAAGCTTTTTACAGTGGCTGTTCGCTTACCTGCCTCTTTGTCTCGTCCTTCTCTCTCTCTAGATGTCTCTAAAATTACTCAAATATAAATTTACACATAATATTCATAACTTACCTCATTCACCTATCAAATTAATACTTATCTTCGGGAAAAAAAACACAAAATAACAATGTTCTAACTAGACCAGCATCAGTCTCCCCGCGATGACTGATAAGGAACAGGGTCTTCACTCACACACAAGGGAAACCGTAGAAAAAGTCTCCCATCAAAGTGGGGGCAGAAAATGTAGAAAACGCCTACCATCAAAAGGCGAGAGGCTGTAAAGCGATGGTGTAAACCTCCCGGAAGCGTGACGCACAACCTGCCAACGTTTACCAATTTCGTAGTGATATGGAGCGCTCCGAACGTTTGCCAACTTTAGTAATGTAGCGTTTGCCAACGTTTATTAAGCCCGGTATTATGCTGCGCTCGCAAAACGCCTATAATGCCCTATATGATCAAGTGCTTAAGTGTCCCTTAATATACTTCTAATAACATATTTTCTGCTCTTTAACTTGGGATTACACTTCCAAGTATCGCCATCTAAAAACAGTAATTATAATAATGAACAATAGATGTTTCATGTGGTATCCCGATCACCTGTATAAAATCCTAGTTACTTGTATTAGCATTTTAAAATATAAGCCTATCAAGATGACGATTGGTGGTGATAACGATGACAATGACGACGACGACGAATACGACGATAACGATCGTGATGATGATGATGAAGATGGTAATGATGATGATGATGATGATGATGATGATGATGATGATGATGATGATGATGATGATGATGACAATGACAATGACGATGATGATCGTGATAATGATGGTGATGGTGATGATGATGATGATGATGATGATGATGACTAATGATGGTGGTGGTATTTCTTAGACCCAGGTTCCACAATCCAGACCCAGCACTGGTCCATCTCCGGTCGCCCAGGTATCTCAGGGTGTTAATCCCCGACTTGAATCTGGCAGCACATTAATTTAAAGATAGTGGAACCTCGTCTTTACCCTTTCCACGCGACATTCCCTTGTCATCATCACCCCGTATTATATAAATAAATAAATATATATATATATATATATATATATATATATATATATATATATATATATATATATATATATATATATATATATATATATATAACAAAAAAATCTCACTATGACTTCCCTCCACTGGCTAAGGCACCGAAGGAGACCCAGGATACAAGCCTAAAATTACCTTAGTTATTGGATTCATCAAAATGCAAATTTCAAGAAGGGTTTGGAAATGAATTTTCCTTTTCTAAATCAAATATTCGATTTCATTTTGAAATTGAGTTTCGCGCGATAACAACATTTTCTGTTTTTCGATTAATGAGTTTAGTCGGCGTTTTGAAAGCTGGGCAATCAAAGATGAAAATAATATGCGGGGTCAAAGTTGTGCACTCAACCTGGATGGTACAAAAAAGTACGAAACGGCAACATCCCCTATGGCAGTACTCCCAAAATGCATGAGCGATCACTTGCCATGCTCTTCAAATATTCATACTCTATCAAAACGGCACACCTTGATCCTAAAAAGCCAATCATTCCAGTCGGAACGCTCATCAATCTAGAGAAATTAATTCAACGCTTAAAACAGCGCTATTCTATAACATTCTCCCTCATTCTCTCTCTCTTTTTTTTTTTACAGTAGCACCAATCCGTCTCACTTTCCTCACTCATTCTTTTTTCTCAACATTAGTTCTTTGCCTTATTGTTCTCCCTTATTTTTTTCTTCCCTTCTTTATTTTTCACTCATGATCATCTTCCGTGACCTCAAACAAGCAACTGGCCCTTTCAAAGGCAGTCTATCAACCGCTCAGCGACATAGAGCGCCTTGACTTGCACTGTCATTAAACTCCGCTAAACTTTTCCTTTTCATTCTTTTACGGGTGAGAAGTTGCGACATTGACGTGATATCGGTCGTAATTTGTTCTCAATTCACCGCGGTGGGAAGAGGGTGGGGGCTATATTACCCCCCCTCCTCCGCCTTCATTTCCTTTTCCTTCTTCATCTCCACTTCCACTTCCTCCACCACCTCTATGTTTTCCTCCTTCCTTCTCCTCCTCTTCTACCCTCTACCTCTACCGCCTTCTTTATTTAAAAATCCATCCCCTCCTCCACATCCTCCTCCTCCTCCCCCATCCCCACCCCCACCCCTACTTTCTCCTCCACCTCCATCCCATCCTCCACCTCATCTCATCCTCCATCTCAAGCTCAACTTCAACATCCCTACCCGTACCTCTACTCTAACTTCTACCATTACCTCCAACTTCATGTAACTATAATCAACCTCCTACTGCCCCAAATCCTGAAGACTATCTTCATACACTCCTCTCTCCTTCCTCCACTACTTAACAACTATCTTTCGCGAGTTTACCGGATCCTCTCCCACTGGACAGAACTTAGATCTGTTTATTCCATCTCCTTTCCCCCTTTCCCTCTCTTTCTCTTTCTACCTCTAACGTCGATTTCTCTCTCTTTTTTTCTCTTTCTCTAATAATCGCATCAGTTGCCAATCCTTCCTGGCTTTGGAGAAATGAGAGGCAAAGACGGAAGGAAACAGACGGATAGAGAAACAGGGACAGCGTGAGGGAAAGTTACAGGGAGATTGAAAGAAACAGACAGGCAGACAGAGACACACACACACAGACAAAGAGATATGGCAGACTACATGGCTAACGGAAAGACAGATAACGAGCCTTAAACTGATAGATTGCAGGGATAGGGAAAAGGGGAGAGGGATAGGGAAAAGGGGAGAGGGATAAGGTGCGGGGATGAGAGCCGACACGCGCCAGCAACACACTGCGCCTTTAATATGCCCTACACTACGCTACTCAGAGAAAAAAATCAAACTTTGGACAATTACTTCGTCCGTTAAGTCGTCAACAGCTAGCACTGCCGACAAAAAAGAAATCATAGAAACACCGACAACAACAACAAAAATAACGATTCCATTAACATTCCAGAGGAAAATAGGCCAAAGACCTCGCGTGGCATTAGGAAAAGGCATTATGCATACCGCCTGTGGAGAAAATGCCGGCGGAATGCAACCGATCTGCGAGGGTGGAAGAAGTGAAGTGTGTGGGCGGCCCCGAGGGTGCAGGTGACAGCAAACTGCTTCACACGCCCACGCTCTCCTCCACGAACTCACTCCCTATCTGTCTGTCTATATGGCTGTGTTTTGCCTGTCTGTCTGGCCGCTTCTATTCGTACACTCGTT
>NC_091571.1:29836271-29838771 GCF_042767895.1 Penaeus vannamei | reverse complement strand
GCTGGAGGAAGGGAGAAAGGCAGGAATGAGGGAGGAAGGGAAGGAGGGAAGGAAGGTAGAAAGGAAGAAAAATATAAGAAAACGAAAAGGAGGATGAGACAACAGAGGTAATTGAGGATTACGAAATTAGGAAGAAAATGGGAATAGGAGAAGGAAGATGAAAAAAAGTCGACATTGATGATGTTCACTTAACGAAAGGTTAAACACATATAAGCTCCCTTAAAAATACATCAGAACCCTTTTTCTACCACTCAAAAGCACTCAATTGCCCTAACACCAGCATATCCATTACGTATTCATACAGCAACGCCGTGAGGGCGATGAGAAAGGTTCCGTTTGAAGAACACTGTTACGTCCTGAAGCGGGAGTAACTGAACCATGATAAAGTGAAGCGGGGATCCCATATGATCAAATCGTTCTACGAGTGTCTCTAAAACGGACAGAGGCGATATAATCAACGTTTCACTAGCGTACAATCACAGGTGATCTCGCAAATTACAGCTGAGTCAGGTTACGGGAATAAAAAAGGAAAAAAAACGGCTTGTTTTCATAACGCGTGGAGACCGGCGATCTACATCAGTCACACTCCCTCCCCCTCCAATATTACTAGCGGCCAGCCTGGGGACGACGGCTATGAATAACGACGTATTCGCTGCTAGATTGATATACGTTCGCATCTACATACAGATGGACTATTCTCTGGCAGGTCGGCATCTTGCCCACCTCAATATGAACGCCGTGGGTCATTTTCTTACGTCGCGGTCAGTTCTTGAGGAGGGCTATGGCTCAGAGAAAAGGAAAAATAAAATGTCAAAATATTGGTAGGAGGTGTCCAGACCTACGAGCATACTAAAAAAAGTAGGGGTCCACATGGGGGTGAGAGCTGATAAGACCTGGAAAAAATAGGAACAGTCATCCGAGAGGGCAAGGACTTACAGGCGAGGCCGGGCCAAGCGAGGGCGCGGGCGGCGGTGTGTGAAATCAAAACAAACCACGCTAGCTCGGGAATGGGCAGTCGAAACCGATCATATCGAGGCAGAAGGCAAGAGAGGTTGATTCTAGGTCAGGAAAGGGTGGGCGGTGGCCAGGCCAGCCAGGTCAGAGGAGAGAAAGGAGTCGGGCAAGTCTGACCATGAGGCTTCCGCACTATTCTGAAGGCTCGCATCTTTTATTGCAAGACAAACATTCTCGCGCTCGCCTGCTCAAACAGCGCAGATCGCGACGGCTTTCCAGCCACAAGATCTTGCATTATTTCGCCTTTAAAATACAGACAGCGGATGGAGGAAGGAACGCGCTCTATTTCCCTTAATCAATAGCTGCGGCGGATTTTAGGTGACACAATTTTAATCTAAAACCAAATCGGGTTTATAACTACCACTAATCAATGGAAACCTCTCGCCCCTTTTCCCGATATCATGGTCTCCATGGGCAGGTACTTTACTGGGTAATGAAACCCTTTTCAAGATTAGATACATAATTTCCAGTAATTCCCCCATGCATTCTATAGATACGTGAATGTCAGCCTTTCTGTTGATTTAGAGTTTAACATGTTGCTATACCTAGACTGATGTAGCTAACTGTGATAGATTCAGCGAAATGCATTCTACTGATTTTGAACGTCACATGTTACTGCGCTAGAGAGATTGTGAAGAGCTTTATGGGACAAAAAATCAAACACAATAATGTTCCGGTTTCAGGCCTACTCATATTAAATATTTCAGCGGGGGAACTCAAATCGTATTACGTTGAGAAGGAAAATGTTTATTTCAAACGGGGAAGCGAACCGCACTATGCAAAACATGCGGAAACTACCCAGCATATTGTTCTAAATGAAGCCCAAAAATGTCTGACTGAATAAAGATTTGTCAGAAAACGTACTTCGCATTTGTAACCTGCCATGGATCCTTATGAACTAAAAAGGAATCAAACTATACAAGAGGAAAGAGAAGGAAGGCAAAGGGCTGAGATGGGAGAGTGGAGAATGGAGAATGGAGAGTGAGAGAGTGAGAGTGAGAGTGAGAGTGAGAGTGAGAGTGAGAGTGAGAGTGAGAGTGAGAGTGAGAGTGAGAGTGAGAGTGAGAGTGAGAGTGAGAGTGAGAGTGAGAGTGAGAGTGAGAGTGAGAGAGTGAGAGAGAGAGAGAGAGAGAGAGAGAGAGAGAGAGAGAGAGAGAGAAAGAGAGAGAGAGAGAGAGAGAGGACACAGACAGACAGACAGACAGACAGACAGACAGACAGACAGACAGACAGACAGACAGAGTGAGAGAGAGAGAAAATCCTCATCGACGATATTCGATTTCCCTTATCCGCCATAAATGAGCCGCTACACGATGAACACACGCAGCTAATTTCAAGTTTGCAAGCGCACCTGGAGTCCTGGAGGCATCTAAGGGCGAGTTCCCGAGTCTTGCTCTCGCTCGCAGGCCGCAGCTCCGTATCGGATATGGCCGCGTATTTGCCATTTCCGGCGTCGCGGTGGAGAATCACGCGGATTCAGCAAAAA
>NC_091571.1:29823771-29828771 GCF_042767895.1 Penaeus vannamei | reverse complement strand
CTTTTCAAGGTAAATTGGAGTAAGGTATAGATCGATGGGAATCAAATAAATCCACTGTCAAAATATTCCATTCTGGGAAAAATACGTCGCACAGTTACATGCCCGTGTAGATATGCTATATTTTTTAAGAGCATACATATGCATCTGGCAAAAAAATACACGCAGGTGCCTGTACACACGAACGCACTCGCTGATGTACGCACACGCTCATACAAACACGCTGACCCGCATACATACATACATACATACATACACACACACACACACACACATTCTCTGTCTGTCTGTCTCTCTCTCTCTCTCCCTCCCCCTTTAAACTCACATACAATCACCCATTCACTCACATTCACCCACCCACTCACATTCACTCATCCACCCACTCACAGTCACCCACTCACTCACATTCACCCACCCACTCACTCACATTCACCCACCCACTCACTCACATTCAACCACTCACTCACTCACATTCAACCACTCACTCACTCGCATTCACCCACTCACTCACTCACATTCAGCCACCCACTCACTCACATTCACCCACCCACTCACTCACATTCACCCACCCACTCACTCACATTCAACCACCTCACCACTACATTCACCCACCCACTCACTCACATTCAACCACTCACTCACTCACATTCACCCACCCACTCACTCACATTCACCCACCCACTCACTCACATTCACCCACCCACTCACTCACATTCACCCACCCACTCACTCACATTCACCCACCCACTCACTCACATTCACCCACCCACTCACTCACATTCACCCACCCACTCACTCACATTCACCCACCCACTCACTCACATTCACCCACCCACTCACTCACATTCACCCACCCACTCACTCACATTAACCCACCCACTCACTCACATTCACCCACCCACTCACTCACATTCACCCACCCACTCACACACATTCACCCACCCACTCACTCACATTCACCCACCCACTCACTCACATTAACCCACCCACTCACTCACATTCACCCACCCACTCACTCACATTCACCCACCCACTCACTCACATTCACCCACCCACTCACTCACATTCAACCACTCATTCACTCACTTTCAACCACTCACTCACTCACACTCAACCACTCACTCACTCACACTCAACCACTCACTCACTCACACTCAACCACTCACTCACTCACATTCAACCACTCACTCACTCACATTCAACCACTCACTCACTCACATTCAACCACTCGCTCACTCACATTTAACCACTCACTCACTCACATTCAACCACTCACTCACTCACATTCACCTACTCACTCACATATCATCCATCCACACACATTCATCCACTCACTCACATTCTCTCAGTCACTCATGTACACTTTCCCAAACGCACACAAGTATGTAAGTCCGCAAACCTACACAAATCCGAAAGAGAATGCACGAGTATGTTTGTCATCGCACTGGCCACGTGTCATCTGTCACTTCTACTTCAGGTGATCCAATAATTTTTTATTTTGATATCGCACAGTGATGATATTTCATGGAGCTCCACAACGGTAAATTTTAGGTTAACATTAAAAAATGATTTAGATAGCACTTAATCATTAAAGGCACAAATAAAATTTTGTTGATAGAAACAATGATAACGATACCCACAAATTACCATGACGATGTCAATAAAACAAGACATAAAAGAAAAGAACAAATTCTAACAACAACCGCTAACACAAACAACAGCATCAGCGCCACAACCAAACACAACTTCTCAAAACAAACGAGTTTTCCCTTCGGGTCGACGACGAACGAAGTCAGAGCTTCAAATGAAGAGTTGCTCCGCTTAAAGAAGCCCCCTCGAGAATGCCCTTCGACCCCCCCCCTCCCCCCTTCCCTTCCCTTCATCCCTTGACCCGCCCCCCTTTCCCCAGAACCTCCTCCCCCCACGCAGCCCTCGCCAGCCCACTTCTCTTGCTTTAAAATGTTTCAGCTTAAGAGGGTTTTCGTTTCTTTGTATGGGTAATGATAATTATTTTTCTCTTCTCTTTTCTCACTTCTCTCCTCTTTTCCTTTCTTCTCTCTTCCTTTATATAACAGCCTGTCTCTGCATATTTCTTTCTACTTGCCTGTCTGTCTGATAACCTGTTTAATTATGTATCTTTAATCTATCACCTCCTTTCATATATTCTCTCGTCGTTTGACTGTCCGTGTATTTCTTGGTCTTCCCCTGTTGTAAGAATCAAAGGTTGGCTTATATAATCAAACAGCAAGCTGATATAGATAAAAAAAATATGTAAGCACTGTAACACATGCACACACGCGTACGCACATGCGCACACACACACGTGCGCGCGCGCGCACTCACACACACACACACACACACACACACACACACACACACACACACACACACACACACACACACACACACACACACACACACACACACACACACACACACACGCACACGCACGCACACACACCGACACACACACCGACACACACACACACACACCGACACCCACACACACACCTCCACACACACACACACACCGACACACACACACACACCGACACACACACACACAGACACACACACACGCACATATATATATATATATATATATATATATATATATATATATATATATATATGACTACAATTATGCAACAGAAAGCCACAGAAGGAAAATAAAATCTAACCACCGCTTGTCTAAACTGTCAAGAATCCATGCCATGCGAGGTGGTTACATTTTGGAAATTCACAATTCAGTTAAATATAAATTAGTCCTTTTACGAATAAACGAAACAAACAAAATCGAATCGTGGAGATTATGTTCTTATCTCAAAATACCTACAAACAATAAATCAAATAAAGCAATCCAACGCAATGTCTGTAATTTGTTACATAAAACAATCAGATAGGCCTATACGGTATATAAGGAAAGAAGAATACTCGGAATAACATACTGTATAATAACACGCTGTAAAGCAATGTTTTTGCTTTTTGAATTGCTAATACCAAACTATTCAATATTACCATGGCCATTTCCAGCTGGTATTCATTATTAAACATTGGACAAAATATGTATCACAACACCAGCATTCTGTGGGTTAACTGTACCGAATAAACAATCCATAAATATTAACTATCTAATTCAGACATGAGAGAATAAAAACAAAAGGCCTACGTAAACACAAAAAAAGTTATCTTCCTACTGCATTGTTTCCAATGTCGAAAATCAAGAAAAGAAAAGCAATATCACAAATTGTCAAGGACATGAGTATTGACAAATCAACTATATTTTTCGTGTGCTTAATGGGAAACACAAATGGAAGCACAACATTTATCGACCCTGCTTAAAATCCTAATTCAAATAGCATTCCAGCCTGTCAGATAATATTCGGCACAACTGATATTCCATTTACCCGATAAATATCGGAAGCCAATAGCCTATATATTTTTCAGGCCGAGAATGACCGATTTATCAACACGTTCCCAAAACTAATTTTTCTACACTAAGCGCTCGAACGCCCACTGCACTTCCCAATTACACCGGAAAGAGGCATCATTTGTAACGCCGTCTGCTGTGGCGAACACTTCATATCTGGCACTAGATGCTCGATCGGCCATTTCTTTTCTCAATCACACCTGGAAAGGGACATGTAATCGGGCATCAATTGTCTTCTTTAAAGTAGCAAGTATTCTTTTGACACTACATCCTCCGTCGGCCATTTGTCATCCCACACGCAAAGACAGGGTGTAACATGGCGAATTCATTACCTTCCTTCAGTTCACTGCAAGACATACTTTCTGGAAACAACACTGGGTATATTCACTGAGTATAATTTTGCTGACCTCGATATCGATTATTTTCATATTGTAAAATATGGATGATATTAATGTTCTCGTTGATACTATCTTTGTGACTAAATAAAAACCAACAACATCATATATTCTATCAAGTTATACCGAGTTAGAATCACTTCAGTTTCATATTGTCCGCAGTGTGAAACAAAAATCGAACTCTTTATTATCTAATCAAATACGCAATTCTTTCTACCTCTCACGTTCAGCCTCTGACTCACGGTCTCTGTCACTCTCAGTCATTGTCCATGTCACTCTCTGTCTCTCATCCTCACCATATCTAATTCTATCTCTTACTCTTACTCTCTCTGTTGCTTCACTTCCACGATGTTGCATAACTGCATCACACTCTCAATCAATACATTCTTCTCTGTGTTACGACCATGACCTTAACGCGGTCGTCCCGGGTGTACCATATATAGAAGCGGGGAGACTCTAAGCTTCCTCTGTGTTAATACATATACTTAATGTGTGTATATAAGGGCGGTTGTGCTACACTCCCCACCCATTATACTGCGCAACGCACTCTTTATTAGCAAACATACAAATATTTTTTTTCGCTGTAACAAAGAACAAATCAAAAATTGATGGCTAAAGCAGACTATTTTTTTACACTGATATCTTGGACAAATCCTGCGTATACCTCCGGTTTGGAGTACAAATGATACGCTTTCATTTAGCGACATATACAGTAATATCTGCCTCATTTCATAAGACATCCTCCGGTTCCTCTTAAAGAAAACACTTATTTAGTGAGGCCACCGCCCTAACGAAGTTTGAGGGCGGCCACGTCTCCCTACTTCCTCCCCCTCCCCCTTTCCCGCCAAAGAACTCTCGGGCACAGAAAGAAAAAGAGCAATTTTTTCCCTCGAAATAAACTGACAGTGCTCGTCATCAGACGGAAGAAAATGAAGGAGGCTGTATTTTCTCACTTATTCAACGTCATAGAAAACGGCGAGGAAGCGAAAGCAAAAGTAATTCTAATTAACATCACAAGTTTTTATTTTGGTTGTATTTTTCCACATAGTTCGCAGGACAAGAATTGCTGTCCGTAGAAACCAACTTCCAAGTGCAGGATGTCTTCATTTTTCGCATCTCTTTTGGTAGAACCTTTTACCGGCAACCGGTGGCGCGTCTTTCATTTGGAAAAGTCGGAA
>NC_091571.1:29806271-29811271 GCF_042767895.1 Penaeus vannamei | reverse complement strand
TTCGTTTATCTTAATCACGAACCTCACCTCATCATTATTACATGGTCCTTGGTGACGACCCACAGCTGGGTATGGACATGTAATTAGGTTAAGATAATTAATGTTAAGTTGTTCTGTACGTGCAAAGATGCACACATCGCAAGAGGCGATCTACGCGCCGCGCCGCGCATTCTTATCGCTATACGTGAGATTATCGCTGGTATACCCCAAGGTGGATACCCAATTGCGGTCTGCGTATGAGCTGGATGATGTGTCCCTTCTACGGTTGGGTCATCACGTTTAAGTATCATTTACAACCACGAGGGGTCAGTTGTCTCAGGGAAGCTGACCCAAACCAGTCACCATTTCATTCATTTTACTTACTAATTAAAGTACCATTTTTATGATTTCACATAGTAGTTGATTAATATTGCAATTAACGTAAGTTCATTGTTATTAGTGTGAATGTTTTTTCGTACAAGTCAGATCGGTGACTATTTTCATTAAGCGCAATCCACATTGCCACCCCAGCCTACATACCTAACCCTGTCCCCATCCTCACTCATACCTCTTTTACACCCCAACCCACCGCATCGTTCCCTCAGCGTCCCGTCCACCCACTCCTCCTCCCCTTCGCTTATTTCTTGCAACTTCGACGCCATCCTATTCCTTTCTTACCCACTCTCACCCTTACTTTAACACATTACTAATGACTCTAAAAACTAAAATACATCTATCAACATTCTATTTTCTTCTCGTATGCTATACTCTGACTACTCATTTCATAACTCCCCATTAAATCAATCAACTCGTCTACGCACTCACGCAGCCACATGCGCACATCGTCCCGCAGAAACCCGTTAATTGCACAAGAATTATATGCGTACTGTCTCCGGATGATAACCGACTTGCGCCAACCGTGTATTCTTATCTTGCATTACGTTTTTCCGTGCAAATGTTGTCTTGAGGAAGTATATATTGATGTAATGAGTCGCTCCCGAAGTATGAAGACTGCATTACCTGTTTTCATTATTGCTTTGCCTCAAATTGCTCTTGGTGACGTGTGATAGACAACTTCAATGAAATGAAATACAACCACTATTAGTCAGACGTATAGCGTATGCACTATTGCACTGCACACTTCTGAACTCTGCATTGTTGCATTTTTTCTTTTTTCCAAGGAAGTTCGTCGTTCAAGACAAGTCCTTGCGGACTGCGACACCTTTTGCTTCCTTTGTAGTTCTGCACAATGCTTATCTCTCGTAGATGTTCATCTCCTGCTATCTGAGACAATTGCAACTCAAGCAAGTCCTTGCGGACTATTGCAATTGTCTCCCTAAGCATGTTCCTCTGTCTATCCTTGGACAGTGAATTATTGAAAAAAATAAATAAAAATTGAAAAATCATGGAAATAACTGACAGCACTCCTTGCAATGTGATATATTTTGATTATATCTTACGGCCCCTGCTATAATACACCCCCCCCCTCCCTGTTTGCCCTCCTGTTTCTCGCCCTGTCTCTGCCTCTGGTGTGCTTTTTTTTCAGAGCCAGCTTCATCCCGTCGGGGTCGACGGTGAGTAGCGTATGCCGAGCGATCTGAGGAACAAGGGTTGCCTTCCCACGTCTCCACTGCTAGGGACCCGCGACCAGCGCTCGAAGCCACACACAGTTGACCCAGCACACTTGACCGGGGCCCACGGCCCTGACCAGACCTCTCCTTGGGGGCGCTCCCCCACGCGCGCCCCGCTCGGCGCCCCTCTTGGGCTTCCTTGCCCACAAGAACCCGCGCCACGCTACCTACCAGCCACTTCTATCAATAAACAGCTGACCCAGAATTGTGTCTCCATAACCCACCAAATCAGGGCAACACAAAACCCCTGACACACACCGTACATAACAACAACAAAGCCGTCAAGTACTGCTCTTGATCTTATTCCATAGCACCGACGTCGGCACTGGAGCTCAGGTACTCTTCAGGTCCTCACTTACAGAGTAAGGGTGACACAAGTAAGAGTGTGTGTGACGGTGAGAGTGTGAGTGTGGGAGCGGGTGATGGTGAGAGTAAGAGTGAGGTGAGTAGGAGTAAAAGAGCCAGAGTAAGAGTGAGCGTAAGAGTAAAGATCATGAGCAAAAAGAGAGGGAGAAAGAGGGAGAGAGAAAGAGGGAGGGAGGGAGGGAGAGAGAGAGGGAGAGAGAGGGAGGGAGGGAGGGAGAGAGAGAGAGAGAGAGGGAGAGAGAGGGAGGGAGGGAGAGAGGGAGGGAGGAGCGGAGAGAGATGGAGAGGGAGGGAGATGGAGAGAGGGAGAGGTGGGAGAGGTGGGAGAGAGGGAGAGAGAGGAAGAGAGAGGAAGAGAGAAGAAGAGAGAGGGAGAGAGGGGAGAGGGAGGGAGGGAGGGAGGGAGGAGGAGGAGGAGAGAGAGAGAGAGAGAGAGAGAGAGAGAGAGAGAGAGAGAAGGAGAGAGAGAGAGAGAGAGAGAGAGAGAGAGAGAGAGAGAGAGAGAATTGCGACATGGCCAATAAGCATTTCCTGGGTATTTTGTAGTCGCCGCTTCCCTACCGCTTTGACGGATCACATTCTATATTTGTATCTGATTGTCCTCCTACCTTTTGCACATGTAATTCTTCTTTTCTATCTTCCTCCCTCTTTCTCTTTGTTGTATCTTCCCTTTGTATTTCATTCTCCCATACTTCGTTTTTCTTTTCTTGCCATGGTGTCACCGTCTACTTTATTTCTAGTTTCGCTTCTCATTTTTCTCACGGCCCTTTTCGTGACGAGAACGAGACGACGAAGCAGGGAGAGAAGGGGAAGGGTGATGAAAAGCAGCGGAGAGGTGGATGAAGAGAAAACGGAGACCAGAAAACGAAGGAATGGCAAAACACGTAATAAAGGTGAGGGGAAACTAAAACAAAGGAAGGGTGAAGGTGAGGGAACGCGTGAGCGAATGGGGGAGTGGCAGAGACAGAGGGGGGAGGAGGAGGAGGAGGAGGAGGAAGAGGGAGGAGGAGGAGGAGGAGGAGGAGGAGGAGGGAGGAGGGAGGAGGGGGGGGGGGGGGAGGAGGAGGAGGAGGAGGAGGAGGAGGAGGAGGAGGAGGAGGAGGAGGAGGAGGAGGAGGAAGAGGAAGAGGAAGAGGAAGAGGAAGAGGAAGAGGAAGAAGAAGAAGAAGAAGAAAAAGGAAGAGGGAAGAGGGAGAGGAGGAAGGGAAGAGCATGAGAAGAGAGAAGAAGAGACAGTGAAAATCGTTCGAAAAAAAAACTGATAAAGAACATACTGTTTTATACAGACCAAAATAAAGACACGTGGGAATAAAAAAAAAGAGAGGAAAAGAAAGCACAAACAAATGATGCGTCCGAACGAGTTAAAGTTGCGGAGAGATGCGAGAAAAAATGCAGTGAGATAGCCAGTCTTACAGGAAGATAAATGTTATTCGCACTGAGGAAGGAAATGTTGAAGATAATGGTCGTGCTTGGATGTTTTGCAGTGCGTCAGACGCGCATACGTTTACATGACTAACAGTCCTCCTTTCTCCTTCTTACTTTCGATCTATCTGTGCTTGTGAACGTTTTCTTGTCTGTTTTACTCTTTACCTGTCTTCCTCTCTGATCTGTGTAATGAGTAACCTACATACCAGCCTTAATATACGCACTATAATGGTCTCTCCTTCAGTTATAAAGAGTCCCACTATATTGAATGACAGGGTCAGAGAAACACACAATCTTCGTTGTTTCAGTTTATTGAAGATGTTCTGATGGTGTTAGTTGGTAGCAAGGCAGGTATCTTGTCGGTCAGTTCCACGGGTTTGTCGGGATGGTCGGGGCGAGCCAGGGCGTTGGTCCTGACCCTTAGAGTGGCGAAGGTAGTAGTGAGGATGAGTTATGGTAGGTCGCTCTCAGGTCAGTTTAGTCTTGTGGCCCCTGGCGACCTTGAAGGTGACCTCGAGCCGGACAGAGTAGTTCTATATTTAGAACAGGCTGCCGGTACAACATCCGGTACCAACAGCAGGCGTACGAATACGGTACGCCTTATTAGTAACTCCTTCACGTACACCTTTTCTTCCTTCACACAACCATCTCCCACGTGTTCGTCTCACGCTACCTGCACGCCGTCGCACGTCTACATCCCAACGCTATTACCTGCCCTCAGCGCTCCGAATGCCAAATGTCCTTAGAAACTCCCATGCCAAGTGGACACGACACACCACCCATCAAAAGGACACGAGACACCGCACCTCTCCGCCCGGTGAGGCATCATCCCCTGCGCCGCCCACTGGGACCTGGCCTTCATCTTCTCTTGTAGTCGACGTGTACTTACTTTCAACTGCATATTCTGCAAACATTAATAAATCTGATACTCATGTATAGTCTGAATTTCACGCGGTCTCTAGCAATCACATTATATCTCCTTGCCTCCCTGCCTCCCTCTCTTCTCCCTCCCTCCCTCTCTTCTCCTCACTCCCTCACTCTCTCTCTCTCCTCCTCTCTCTATCCCTCCCATTCACTCTCTCTCTCTCCCTCCTTCCCTCCCTCCCACCCTCACTCTCTCTCCCCCTATACTTTCTTCCGCTCCCCCATTCATCCAACTCATTCACACCCAGCTCTCTCCTTCTCTTCCCTCACACACATCCTCCTCCGCCTCTCCTCCTCTTAGGAAAAAAGAAATACGAAAAAAACCTGTGTGAGATACCTGTTCCCCTGCATAATATTACCCAAGCTACTGGTAAACAGAGCGGAGCGAAAGGGAAAATTCCTCAGCACGCTCGGCAGGGATTCCATGACACTTGCAGTAAGTGAATAGCCATTTCCATTTGCATTCGGCTACGAGACTCACGCTCACACATTCACGGTACCAAATCACATTCCTCGCGAAACACATTTTTTTTCTCTCTAATCGGACCGAATCCGCATAGGCTGAGCATTTCTAAAGCTGCCGTTGCCGCCACCATCCTTCAAAACGTATTTACTTGAAGACAAAAGACAAATGGCAGCTTCTTTACCTGAAAACGCTGAACTTTATCTTAAATG
>NC_091571.1:29793771-29801271 GCF_042767895.1 Penaeus vannamei | reverse complement strand
AAAGCGGTGATATGAGATCGTGTGGGGCGCATTAGAAAGGATGAAGCACATATCGCACAGGCCAGTTTGAACCGATACGGAGGCTGTTCGTGTCGGATACCAAAATAATGGAGCGGTAAAAAGCAGCAGCAGAGGAGGGAAGGGAGAACGAGATGTGGCAGAGTGAAGGAGATTCATTCAGCGTCCAAGTTTTATCAGGGCTCTCAAGATAAGACGTTTTTAACACCGGGGGCTTTCTCAGAAAGGAGGAAGGAAAGAAAATGAAAGGAAAAATCCAGAACATTTTCTGTCTCTCTCTACTCCTATCCTTGACACATACGCACACAATTACGTACTAACCCAACAAAAAATGTATCATCTTGTTACTGCTAGTATTACCTTTTTTATAGACATACATAGAGAGATATAGATAGATTGCAAGTGGTTAATAAAAAATACATAACATTATATCATCTTGTTATTACCACCACTGCCTTTACATATACATAGGCTATATACAGATATATAGATAGATGGATGGATGGATGGATGATGGATATTTAATTATAGATATACATATCTATACAGAAATGGAAATGGATATGGAATCGACCCAGTCGCGCATTCGATGTGTGCTGTAATGACGTTAAGCAGGCTTGTTCAAAAGGTTTTTTGTCTAATTATGATGTAACGTTGCACCTACAGTCCCGTATACTTCTAGGAACAACAGAGGACGTGCGAGGTGATTTGCTTATTATCTTCTGGCCAGAACGTCGCATATATCCTGACCTTATCGCATTTTGCACCTTTATCGGATGACCTTTAACCATGCCAGGGGCGGGGTTAAGAGCACGACGCCCAAACTAAGATAAAAGCGTGAAGAAACCACTATTAAGGCGAGTGCGTTTTGGATTTTATTCATTCATTCACCTGTTTATCTCTTGATTCATTTCTACCCTTCTTTACTCGTTAGTACATTCGTTATTTTGTTCACGCTTCGTTCGATCCAGAATCATTTTCATTCTGTTGTGCATTGTGCTCGTATGTATTGTGCGGGCATGTATTGTACTCAAATGTATTGTGGTAAAATGTATTGTCTATTTTCAGTGGCCTGAACGTACTTTTTTATTTAGCCAATAATTGATTTATCTTTCAAAGTAGTGTTTCATTTTAACACTTGAAATATAACCATGGTTTTCCATTAAATGGATGAATGAGATCTATACATCCATACATATTGACGTATATGGAGGGGGGGGGGATTTGATTTGATTTGATAAAATTTATTTACAGAAGTGTACATGCCCTGTAAAAAGCCAGGGTAAGATGTTATAGCATCTATCCAAACTGGCTGTGCTTATATTCATGCAAAGGGTTGTTAATCAAACATTAGTTGTACATGTGTGAAAAAGCTGTCATTATGATTATATTATTCACATATCTAGTTTGCAAAAAAAAAAATTATAGCCTATCCCTAATCATATCGAAGACAAGATCAGTGTCTATGATCAAATTAATATAATCAATAATTGCTGGTCTGTGGACAGTGATATTTGATCGATAGGATGCAGTTTTCGAGCAACAAAGTAAGTAATGTGGAAGACTATGCAATTTGGGCGCCTTGCACATTTTGCAGTGGTAATACGTGACTGGCTTTGCCTCCCAAACTGCATCCTGTACATAATGTATAGTGTATTGATATCCTATGCGTAACCTGGTTAGCGTAACCTGCTATCTCCGAGGCAGTCCATTATAGACTCTTTATGGTTTGTCAGCATCACATGTCCCTAAAATACTTTCATAATGCCAGATGGTACCATGTCCACTTTTCTTCAGTTTTTCGGTGGTACATACCTGGCCCTCATAATCTCGAAGATAGCTGATAACGCGTTTTTTTCAGTTAAATGACATGCAGCGGTATTGCATAATAGGGTTTTTCATGGATAAGTGCTAGTTTTGCCAACTGATATGCCTTGCCATAGGTGGATATTCCTATATGGGAGGTTATCCAGTATAGTAACACTTCTATACCCTGTTCGGATAGGCTAGAATTTTGGTGAAGGGTACTGATAGTTACAATGTTTTCTGAACTAAATGCTGTAAATCTATATAGAGCATCTTGGCTGTCAGAGAAGACACCTAGATGGCATTGTATGTTGCTACTGACTCGGCATCAGTTGTGCTTGTCCAGTTGGAAATTCGCACTTTCTTGTAGAGCAATGCCAGGAAATAGTACACCAATACCACCTGCTCCACGAGGATCAGAAGAAGCATCACAGTAGACTGCAAGTGTGGGTGTTACCATGGAGGGATGGATAATTTTATCTATTTCAGGTAATGGCCTTGACGTTACGAATTTTGGCACTGTCAATTTATCAATATGAACATTAACATGTGATCTATTCCATGGTGAAGTGAGTGTCGCTTCTGGGATTTTGATAGGAATCATTGTTCCACACACTGAAGCTGATAATAGTTTTGGCCTTCCATTCTAAATTGGACTTTATGAGATTGAAGTATCGTGGCCGCCGGATAGGCCTAACTCTACTGTCAATCTCGTTAAACAATGCAAGGGAAATTTGTGGTCTGGATTGAATCCGCAGAGGTCTGATGCCGTGTATGGTGTTGACTTGAGTAATACGACTGTGAGGTCTAGCTCTTTCCACCTTAAGCAGTCACTGGGCAACCAAGAATGACTTTCATGGCCTTGTGCCGTAAGACTTCAAGGCGTCTGAGAGCATTTTAAGGCAACATGATAAGAACCGGGCTCGCATAGTCTATCATGGACCTAACAAGGGAAATGTACATGAACCTCAGGACTCTAAGGGAAACACCTATTAATCTGTTACATAAATATTGTAAAAGTCTTAAGCGCTGCAGGCAATATTCCCTGATGTTTTGAACTTCTCGACTGAAGCAGGAATTGCGGGACATTGAGAGAGAGAGAGAGAGAGAGAGAGAGAGAGAGAGAGAGAGAGAGAGAGAGAGAGAGAGAGAGAGAGAGAGAGAGAGAGAGAGAGAGAGAGAGAGAGAGAGAGGGGGGGGGGGGGTACATACATAAACAACAGACCCGAAAATCATTAGGCGCCAATTCTGCCAGGAAAAGTCTACGGGAGTCAAATGCGATAAACATTAAAAAAGAGTTAAAACTTGATTTCCAGCTGCAGCGAAAAATCAACACCAAATCATCCAAAATTCATAAAAAACACAAAGCAATTAGGCAATAATTTCTGACCAACGAACCTAATCACCATAAAGATAAAAACTGAATATACGACAAAAATTACAATAAAATGTGGTAATAACGTTGTTTTTTTACACACGTGATTTTCTGGGATACTTAATAGCGTCGTTATCATCAGGACATTATGATATCATGAATGCATGCATTCACACCCCCGCACACACACATAAGTACACACATATACCTACACACACACACACACACACACACATATATACACACGCACATTTACAAACTCTCTACCACATATATGCACATGCATAGAAATACAAGCATGCATAAATATAATTCAATCCCTTTGCTGTTTTGCCTTTATTAAAATGCAAATCCAACTTTCTCCACAGCTGAAGAAATGATGGTGTCACTGAGCAAAAATTTTTTTTACAAATTCACGTACGATAAAACATTATACAGGGTACAACAACAATAACAAATATGAAAATAATACCAATGCATATATAATAACAATAATATCACTAATAATACCCATACTGATGTTAATACTAATATTATTAATTCATAAATATACTCTTGTCATCAATAATCAGTATTAATAAAATTACGATTATCAATATCATCCACACCGAAAAAAGGCAAACATGCAAAAAACAAAAAACAATAACTAAAAATAAACATCACGATTTTAAGAACCCAAAAAAGCGAATGACAATGAAAACGAAACTTAAAGAAAAAAAAAGAGAAAATAAAAACAATAAAAAAATAAACAATTAACAAAGGGACAAATAAAACCTACACTCCCATAAAGCCCCCGACTCTCTGCCATACCGCAAGCGCTTATCTCCCGAGTACAGCGCGAGTAAATAAGGCTCCTCCAGGCGTTACGGCAGACAATAAACTTCTTGGCCAAACAGACACGCGACGCAACTTTCCGCCCCGCTACGGATAACGATAAGGCGGTAATCTATATGCTAAAAATTCATATAAAACGTCTAGCGCGTCGAGACGCCCCCCCCCTCCCGTACCCCTAAGAGTCATGACAAGCTGGACGGATAAAGGGTAGGGGTGTCGGAAAGAAAGAAAGAGAGAGAGAGAGAGAGAGAGAGAGAGAGAGAGAGAGAGAGAGAGAGAGAGAGAGAGAGAGAGAGAGAGTGAACGAGAGAGAAAGAGAGAGAGAGAGGGGAGGGGAGAGAGAGAGAGAGAAGAGAGGGGGTGAGAGAGAGGGGGAGGGAGAGAGAGAGAGAGAGAGAGAGAGAGGGGGTGAAACACAAAGAGAGAGAGAGAGAGAGAGAGAGAGGGGAGAGAAAGAGAGAAAAAGAGAGAGGGAGAGAGAGAGAGAGAGGGAGAGGGAGAGAGAGAGAGAGTTGGTGAGTGAGTGGTGAGTGAGTGAGTGAGTGGTGGTGAGGGAGAGAGTAGTGGTGGTGAGTGGTGGTGGTGAGTGAGAGAGTGAGTGAGTGAGTGAGTGAGAGTGAGTGAGTGAGTGAGAGTGAGTGAGTGAGTAAGTAAGTGAATGAGTGAGAGAGAGTGAGTGAGAGTGAGTGAGTAAGTAAGTAAGTGAGTGAGTGAGTGAGTGAGTGAGAGAGAGAGTGAGTGAGTGAGTGAGTGAGTGAGTGAGTGAGTGAGTGAGTGAGTGAGTGAGTGAGTGAGTGAGTGAGTGAGTGAGCGAGTGAGAGAGAGAGAGAGAGAGAGAGAGAGAGAGAGAGAGAGAGAGAGAGAGAGAGAGAGAGAGGGAGAAGAGAAAGTGAACAGGAAAGAGAGAGAGAGAAGAGGTGAAACACAAAGGGGGGTGAAGAAGAAGAGAAAGAAAGAGAGAGAGAGAGAGAGAGAGAGAGAGAGAGAGAGAGAGAGAGAGAGAGAGAGAGAGAGAGAGAGAGAGAGAAAGAATGATTATAAATGGGTTCGCTTCCCAATCCATGCTCAAATATTTTACGTGGACTAATTAGCACGGGCAATGAGAATGTAGCATCTAATACTCGGAATTACTGCAATGGGCATATAGAGTTCGCATTCCAATACTTCATCCGAATTTATGCAATATGAAGCCTAGCCGTTTTTTGGAATGGGTTTCCAGTTTGCCAATATTTTCGACGCAACAATCTTCATTTTTCGCACTCTTTGTCGGCCAGCGAGAGATTACGGGGCCAAATTCATCCCAATGGTTTCGAAAGTCTTCTATTTTTCCATGTAAAATCAGCAATCTCTGTCAACTGGAAATTTCCCGGGAAAAAACAGCGCAATCTGGCAGTGCATGATGGCAGATGTTCAATAGAAAATAAAAGCAAATATGACAAACAAGAAATTCGCAGAGAAAGGCAAATGCTAAAGCAACGGAAAACACCACTCGAAAGCACAAATAATAAACACAAAAATATACATAAAGAGAAAATAAAAAATAGAAAACAAAAAGATGACAGGAGAAAAAAGAGCAGCCATAAAATGCTCTTCTCCACAGCCACTGCCAACTCTCATTCAACCACTCATGACTGCATGGCTTCATGAGCACATACATACAACACAAAAATGCGCGCGCACGCACACACATTTATCATAAATCTTCGTTTTTTTCTAGTTTGTTTACATCCTGTAAAATAAAACTTGGTCATAATCATATCACGAAATCAAAGTTATATTCTCGGAAAGTGCGCTTAATGACAATCCTCATTATCAGTTCATTACCAATTCCCTTTGGGAATTGGCCTCATCTCACAATACAAACGCTCAGCACTTTGAACTCACCAGCGACAAAACGCAAGGGGAAAAATCAGTGCCGAGAGATAAAGCATGGGAGCATTCACCACGTCGCCTTTTTATAATTGTTACATCTATTCAAGCGTGGCATTACACCCGCAAATTCAGGGATGAGCGACTAATACCAGGCATCCACGGGCATTATCATGAAGCATTTTAATTACTCCGAGATACTAATCAGCTGTAGGAGGCTCCACTGAGCACCGTGCCCCTTCCCCTCCCCCATGGTATGGAGATTAAGTAAAGTTTGGAAGACTATTAGCGTAGTTCCGATTACTTGATGAGGGAGGGTTTGCATGGGAGGGGGAGTCGCAGTCTCCAGACGAAGGACTTGGCGAAGCCAAGCAAAGGTGTTGATAAAATTTCAACATCCTATCCCTTACCGGGATCTGCCTGCTTGTGAGGCCATCGAAATTAGTCGATGATTCGACCGAGATGTCGGCAGTAAAACAAAATAGTAATATACAAAAGCACATAACTACAGACTATTCATTATAAACTCATCCAGATCACAAGACGATTAATAATTATCCATTCATCAAGAGCACAGTTCTTGTACTAAGTGCTTTCGCAAACTATCACCGACCATAACCATCGTCACCCATAGTCACCAAGCATACAATCCATAACGCGCACATAGACGAAACTCTTTCAGATAACACAGTCCGTTTTACAGCCTCGACAAAATGAAATTGTCACAATATAACTAATCCTAGACTAGGAGGGAGAGGGAGAGGAGGAAGGAAGGGAGAGGGTAAAGAGAGGCGAGAGAGGGGGGGATGAGAGTAGGGAAAGAGAGGGAGAGGGGAAAGGAAGGAAGGAAGGAAGGAAGGAAGGAAGGAAGGAAGGAGAGAGAGAGAGAGAGAGAGAGAGAGAGAGTGAGAGAGAGAGAGAGAGAGAGAGAGAGAGAGAGAGAGAGAGAGAGAGAGAGAGAGAGAGAGAGAGACACAAACAGGCCTTGGCATGTACACGCGTCGGGCGACAATAAATACAGGATGGAGACCTCTTTGCGTATTCCCAAGGCGCTACTGAATAACGCGGAACTGAAAATTGCAAAGGAACAAGACTCCGGGAATCAGCAAGTTTATTCTAACTGGCTCTGCAGGATCGACAAGTGGAGCAGGCTGGTGAAGTGAAGGCAAGGGGAAGGGCGGAGCCCCGGGGGCTGGTGGAGTAGGACCGGTGGAGTGAAGGCAAAGGGAAGGATGGAGGGTGGTGGCTGGTGGAGTGAAGCCAGTAGGAGGAAGGAGCCACGGGCTGGGGAGGGAAGGGAAAGGTTTGTTCATTCCACCGTGTCGTTCTGGTTATTGTTGTTTATGTTATTCTCTCTTCCCCCCTCCCCCCTTCTCTTTCTCTCTCTTTCTCTCTCTCTCTCTCTCTCTCTCTCTCTCTCTCTCTCTCTCTCTCCCTCCCTCTCTCTCTCTCTCTCTCTCTCTCTCTCTCCTCTCCCTCCCTCCTCCCTCCTCCCTCCCTCCTCCCTCCCTCCTCCCTCTCCTTCCTTCCCTTCCTCCCTCCCTCCCTCCCTCTTTCTTTCTCTTTCTCTCTCTCTCTCTCTCTCTCTCTCTCTCTCT
>NC_091571.1:29773771-29778771 GCF_042767895.1 Penaeus vannamei | reverse complement strand
AAACTAACGACCAACTCGAGCATTCCCGGTGGCAGATATGCAAGGTTTGTCCTTGCAATTGACGGCGGAGGCTCGGCGCTGAAATGGTGGCCGTGATAAACACCCATTAAGAACTGTTGCATAAACTACCAGAGGAAAATGTAATTGAGAAATTTGATATCATAAGAAATCCGCAGGATAAACATAGACAGCAATGACAGAAATAACTAAATGGTGCAACCAGTCTAGTAAATGAACAATAACAAATAAATTCATAAACATCAATACCACATAAATACGCATCATTAAGAAAATGCAAACATACCCTAACCATATGAACTGTTTATCACAGAGCTCAAAAGGAACATATCTACCACATAAACACTAAAATAAAAAATCGACACTTCATAAACTAGTTTCTGACCTATATCAAAACATGAGTGTGGCTGAGCAATGTAAGTGCAACTGCACAGTGCACACAAATAAACTTGGTGTAAGCTATTTCCAGCGTCTTCAACCAAAGCTATAGTCTCTGTAACTCCAGATGTAGTGCGTGAATGTGCAACCCCTCTACAATATCTGGCCAAATGCAAGATACAGTACAGTGAGCAGAATGGGTCAATAGAGATAAAATCAATCCACGGGAAAGCTCATATGCATACATAATATATGAGGAGATGTAAGAAGAGAGAAGAGGGGTGGGGGAGAAGGAGAAGAGGGAATGGGAGTGGGAGAGGGAGAGGAATGGGAATAGCAATGGAAGTGGGAGTGGGAGTAGGAATGAGAGTGGGAGCAGAAGTGGAAGAGGAAGCGGGAGAGAGGCAGAGGGTGAGGGAGGAGGGGTGTGTGAGATGAAGAAAGAGGAAAGGGAAGGGTAAAGGAGGCAAAAAAGGGAGGAGTGGTGTTCGAATATGTGTGTCATGTATATGATAAAGGTGTGTGCTGACATAAAAAATATATAACAAAAAAGGCACAAAACGAACCACAAGAAAGGAGTAAGCTTACACAAATCCAGTTAATATTCATATACTCGTTCTGGCAACTTACAGGAAGTTCCATTTAAAATACCAAATGTATTGATGATTCATCGACCGAAATAACTCTTTAAACAATACAATCAAGTGACTTTGAAGAATGAATGGAACGCAGTAAAAATACAGCACAATGGCTTCCCAATAACAAATTCATTTGCGCCTACTACTGATTTACTGAAATTTGCCTCTTTGCATGTTTGTTCCTTCGAATTCCCCGTCTCCCTTTATCTCTCCCTCTCCCTTTCCCATCCATCCAATAATTCATTCATTCATTCACTCACCCGCCCACTCACTCACAGGCCTATAAACTAAATCAACCTCTACCCCATCCAGCTACTCCCTCACTTATTCACTCGCCCAGCTACTCAACCACCAACCCATTCCTTCACTCACCAACCCACTCATTCGCTCATTCACCCATCCACTCACTCACTCATTCACTCAACTCACTCTCGCTAACTCACCCATCCACCCACCCTACTGCACCGAACCCAACAAACGGATAAAGCTCAATATCCGGCCCGTCCAACCTCCACCAGAGCTACGAATCCTGGCGTGAGCGTCGCTGATCACCTCGATCGCGGGCGCACGTACAGGGGTCGCCCATGCCTTCAGCCACTCGCCCAAGCACCCGGCAAATCGCAAGTCATTTAGGGCGCCTTTTAGATTACGATGGCTTGTTTGAACAGCGCACCATTTGGGCGTTTCCCCCGCTGTTCTTGTGTCCTTGAGGGTTAATTTACAAAACAAAACGGTCATAAAACCTACATTAACCCAGCATTGGAGAAAGAACCCTCCACGATCTTCCCATTCTCGAACTGCCACAATGTCGAGTGCCTCCAAGATCACATTTTATGTGTGCGTGCGTATGTGCGCGGCTAAATCATCCTGAGCGAAGGGCGGGCTGTCACAGCTGGTTGGAGCACCGTCATTGAGTAGCACCTTCTGGCTGACCGGCGAGCTAGGAGACTAAACATGAGAAATTCAACAGGGAGTTGCTAGCCAAATGTCAACCAGGATATCACTGCCGCGACCTCGCAATATCTTGGCCTGACATCATTTCTTGGCACCGCCTGTTGAACATTATTCGTTTAACATCGAGTTAAATGAAAAGGATAATTGCTTTAAACAAAAAAGTCATAAAATCAGTATGTGAAATACATATGCCTCTCTCCATTCCGCAATAGACGAGTAACTGCAATGTTCTTTGCTAAAATCCATTAAAAGAGTTTGTACATTTTACAAAAAATAATTATATATATATATATATATATATATATATATATATATATAAATATATAAACATATACTGTATATACATGTATATACTGTATATACATATATATACTGTATATACATATATATACTGTATATACATATATATACTGTATATACAGTATATATATGTATATACAGTATATATATGTATATACAGCATATATATGTATATACAGTATATATATGTATAGATATATACAGTATATATATATATATATATATATATATATATATATATATATATAAATATATTTATATATATATATACTGTATATATATATACATATATATATACTGTATATACACATATACATATATATACTGTATATACAAATATATGTACACACACACACACACACACACACACACACACACACACACACACACACACACACCATACATATATATATACACAAATACATATATATACACACATATACACAAATATATATATATACACACATACATATATATACACATATACATATATATACACATATACATATATATATACACAAATACATATATATACACATATACATATATATACATATATATACACAAATACATATATATATACATATATATACACAAATACATATATATATACATATATATACACAAATACATATATATTCATATATATACACAAATACATATATATACACAAATACATACATATAGATAGATAGATAGATAGATAGATAGATAGATAGATACATATGCATGTATACATTCACACACACGCGTGCACACACACATATATATATATCAATACTCATAACAATTTTAGATCAACTCACATGAGAATAATCATCAAACAAAGGCAAAGTCAAACAAAATGTTAGTGTTTTTCTTCTCACCACTGGCATACGGCTCTGCACTTACAACAGGCTAGAAAAGCAATCCCTACTTTAGCGCTTACATCTAATTTTCAACATTAAAATGGGAATATCAAGAGCACAATGACCAACAGTAATCGAAGAGGAAATGTACAAATTAAGGACAAAACAAAGAGTAAAAGGTTCTTAACCGCTTTTTGGCGTGCTTACATTTGCAATCAACGAGCGGCATTCACCGACAGGAAACGCTGGGAAGCAAGTAGCCTTAGAACCTGTGCAACCTGTTAAATTGCACCTACCAAACGGCCTCCAACGCAACTAGGTTTATTTGACTAGAATTAATAGAAAAACATTTTTGAGATGCGTCGTCGGAAAAGTCAGGAAAATAGTGTATATCTGAATTAATTCAATAGTTACACTGATTCTTGAACATATATTTGCATACGGAAAGAAGACACATTATCGATAAGCAATAGTAAGCAAATTGTTTGTGAAACAAGCAAAACGTTTTCCATCAGTAAATGCCAAAACACTTGGTATTAATGGCGTGATCCCTGCTTACTTTTGTAAGAAGATTACAAACCGCCAGTGAGAATAAGCGAAAAAAAGAAAAGAAAAAAGCATTCCAGTACAGGGTGTGCACAGACTAATGCTTCTGACTTTTTCTTCACCTCGCCCATTATGCTTCGTCGCCCCTCGCCTCCATAATACCGCACCCCCGCAGCACTACACTGAGGTACGGTACTTCATAATATCGTGATGGCCCCACATACATTTCCCTCCGCTCGTTTCTCATGCACCGGGGTCTCTGCAGCATGCAATTTCCCTCCTCCGTCTTAAACCAGGCACGATGCATAAACAAGTCACAAGCACTTTTCTTTAGCAGCAGTGCCACAGGGGTAAGATAATCGCGACTGCATAGAGAGGTTTAAAAACATGGATAAACAAACAAATAACTAGTTACACAAACCAATAAGTACAAATGAATATACGCACAAAATAATCATGAAAAAATAACGAACAATTATGTTAATTTAGGAGAAAAACAAACCACCGTCGTATTTTTCGTATTTGACTCCCTAGACGTGTAAATACGTGTGTCCGCCTACAGGTCACATGTGTTCTCCTTGTCGTGCTAAAGGGTTACATCCTCCAGGATCGGGAAAGTCTGGCGTCCTGTCAGGTATCCGGCCTGTCACGGCGAGGGGAAAGAGGGGGCGGAGGGGGGAAAGGGGGGGGCGGAGAGGAGGGAGACCGTAAAGGGGAGCCAAAGAGGAAAGAGAGAGAAGAAAGTGGCACAGGGGGAAGTGGGGAGAGGGGAACCAAAGAGGGAAGTAGGGAAAGAGTGTGGCAGAGGGCGAAGAGGAGAACAAGGCGAAAGAAGGTGAAGGGGATGGAAGGAAAACGGAAAGCGGGTAAAAAGGTAAAGAAATAAACGAGAAAAGAAGAAAAAGAATAGAAGTGATAATTGATTAAAATAAATAGAAAACGAAAAAAAACATGGAAGGGAAAGGGGAGGAAAAAGAATAATTAGTAGAGAAGGGAAGGAAAACAGAGACAGACGGAGAAAGGGGAAATATAAGGTTGGAAAAAGAACGGCAATAAGAAGAGGGAAATAAAGGAAAAAAATGAAAAAAGCAAACAAAAGACGCAAAGAAAGAGGGAAAAGAGACAAAAAAAAAGAACGGGAAAGAAGACCAAGGTCGTTTTTTTTGCAAGATGCGCACAGCTGCTCTGTCGCTATCCCTTTGCAAAGGTCTTGCAACTTTTCTTTAAAACTTCCCTTGGAACTGGCTTGACCCTGATCAGATAATCTCGACCGTCGCTTACAACTTTCAAGTCGGAATCAAGTGAACTTATCCAGGCT
>NC_091571.1:29758771-29768771 GCF_042767895.1 Penaeus vannamei | reverse complement strand
GACGGAAGCAACTGCGGCGAGGGGAGACGGAAGCAACTGCGGCGAGGGGAGGGAGACTGCGGGAAGGGGTGGGAGAGATTGCAGCAAGGGGTTGGTTGTGAAACTGGTGAGGGGAAGGGAAGAAAGTGCGGCGAGTGGGGGGGGGGAGGAACTACAGCGAAGGGGAAGGAAGAAGCTGTGGCAGGGAGGGGAGAGCAGAGAATTCAGAGTGGTAGGGGGGCCAAGACATTAGTAATTGGAGGGCGAGATTACGGCGATGGGGGAGTTGGGAGGGAGTAAGGCCGTTACACACGCGTTATTAACTGTCCATTTTGGGTTCAATTCACTTTCAGAGGCATCTTAATAACCCAGATTATCCCGCTCTCGGGCTCTGAACTGGACAGATGCCTGCCTCTGGAACTGACCCTGATCGCTGACACAAAAAGCGGAAACATGAGAGGAAAAAGTTCTCAATTTTCAATAAAGAACACCCGTTCGTGAAATTTCATCAACATGTATCTCTACTATTTACTGGACCCCTTCAAATTTGAATGACGGGCTATTCCTGCGCGAGAGGGCAAGACTAATACTTTCTGGGTGCACGCAAAAAGTCTCTGACGCCCCCCTTTCCTTCGTTTGCCCCTTGTAATTCAAGCAAAGCACAGATCAGTTTACTCTATTGAATATGTGAGGGGAAGTAAGCGACGCAGCACAAATAAATGTCATGCCCGAATATCGCAATCTGCTGAATTACCTTTTTTACCTTTTCACTTAGTTTTAATGATAATTTACATTCAGAAACATTTATAATAACAAAAATATAGAACTTAATTTTTGTATCTTGTAATCGCTTGTAGTCTTTGTCAATACTTCTGATAATGCAATGCATATTCGTTTCTTAATGAAAAATAGTAATTGCATTTCCTCCTTCTGGCAATAAATAATAAATATTATATTTCATTTTTGAGTACCCGATATGCAATAAACCAATACCATACTTATTTTCAGTGCGCATAAAACGATGACAAGCGAGTCATTAAAATCCTAATTATTTTCCCTATTCAATTGAAATCATCTGTTATCCTTTCATTTGGACTTATTTTCGAGGTCCCTTGCTCATTTTCCGGACTCTTCCAGGCTTACCCCGAAGTGCTTTGGGCAGTGAAAGTTCCTGTTTTAGTTTCTTCCTGAAATACAATTTGTCCTTTATGATTTTGAGTATTTATTTGATCTTAAATCTTATTTTGCCATACATTCAGCATTAAGCATGTGATATAAAAATGCAATCTGTGTTTATATCAATTTCGTGAAGTCCAAAGAGCGCCCGTGGTCTATTTTGATCCTTCTCTGAAGCTTTGAAATGACTGCCGACAAGTCTCCAACGAGGTGCTCTGGTCCCACCTCTAACTCCAGGGCCAATTAAAGTGGATCGGGTATCGTTTGTGAAAGTCAAGAGGTGGAAGAGGAGCGGGAGAGGAAGGGAGGGAGGTGGAGAACAGGGGAAGGGGAGGAGAGGGAAGGAAGGAGGGGAGGACGGGGAGGCAAGAGAGAAGGGAAAGAGGAGGGGGGCACAGGAGGAATCATCCTGCAAGATGCCCGACCGATAAGCCGCTAACGACTCTTTGGTGAAATGGAATGGCCCAAAGGCGTGCATGGCCCCTGTCTCGAGGCTCATCGCGAAGATGCATGATGGCCTTCTAAGACACAGATCCCTCTGAGGAGGTCGTTTCCTCGAGGAGAGGTTTGCTCCAGGACCTGATTTTACTTATACTTAATGTCGCTGCTTTTTCCGCCCATCTATTGTACATAGGCGCACATATATGTAAGGACACATGAACATGCATGGACGGTGTACGTACGGGCACACTCCCACGCGCACAGACAGACACGAGCACACATATATACTTACACATATATACTTACACACACACACACACACTCACACATACACACACACACACACAAAGCTGTGTCACCACTAAAGTTGGAAGTACACCGTGTAGTCAAAGAGTTGCACAGCACAAAGGTCACACGTCACAAGAGAGGGAGCAGTCCTGACCGTAAAAATAAAAGTGCAAAAAACATTCACACCATTTGTCACCCTTCTTTAACGAGTATTACGTCACCAAATCAAAAAACAGTCAACAATACCATGAAGTTTGCCGAGCCACACAAAACACAACACAACACCAGCCAGCCAAGGAGGGGGGAGAGAGAGAGAGAGACAGGGAGCGAGGGAGGGAGAGTGGGTGGGAGGCAGGCCGGAAGGTAGCCAGGGAGGGAGGGAGCGTCCAGTTTCTAATTCTTAAGGGTTGACTCACTCACCGGCAAGACGACAACACAACACTCAAACACTTACGGATTTGCACGGTGGGAATATTTTCTCGGGATTTTGTGGGTGTTGAGTGGGTTGGAGGGGGTGGGGGGGAAGAGGAGGGAGATTGGAGGGAAGGGAGAAGCAAGAAGGAAAGGAAAGAGAATAGTAGTGGCGGTAGTAATAATTCTACTGCAGTTCCCTTTATCAAAACAGCTATATTACCTTGTACAATCATACCAAAGTCTCCACTCTAATAGCTTGTGTTCCTGGTCAATTTTCCCGCCAAGTGACAAAAATGCATAGTCCGTTCCTTAACCCGTTTCTCTCCTCTTGTTTCAGTTCCCTCAGTTAATTCCGGTAATTTTTAAAGACTTTCCAAGGGCTTCAAAACTACTCGTTGTATTTATCACATAATGATTCTCACTGCCCTTCTTTTCTCATTCGCTCTTCTCTAATTAACGAGTCTGTTTAGCCAGTCCGATTCTTTTCTACTCTTGAGATGATTTAACTGCAAAACTTACAAAGCTCATTTCCTTACCACTGCCGGGAGCGTTCAACAATTACCGTATTTTTAGTCATTAGCATTTCAGATTCAGCGGAGAAAGGGGAGGGGGGCTTCGTGATCAGTTCTTTTCCATCCGTGATATATTATAAATACGAAAGAAAAAATCATGCATCATTTCGGAACCAAACATGCTCTCCCTCTAAACATACATATTTACGCATATATGGTGTATAGATAGATAGATTATGAAAATATGTATAAAAAAGATATATTCTAGACAAATACAAGACAAAGGACCCGCTGACGAGTGGGACATCATTCCTGGGCGCACGAGAGTTCCATCTTTCGGTGACTGCACACAATGATGATTGACAGGAAAATGGATTAGTCATGACGTCACACTCTTCCTCGCGGACGGAGGCAGGGGATCGGGAAAGGGATGGGGATGGGAGGAGGAACGAGAAGAGAAGGGCGATTGACACTGAAAAGTGGATCTTAACGTTCTTGCACGATGTCAGTGTTAATCCTGAAACCGCTTATGTACAGTCTGATAATGTGGAATGAGCCTTAATTTCCTTCACTAACACCAATTCTTATTCATATACAAGACAACAAAGCTTCGAATAAAAATACATCAATGCCACAACCATCTTGCGTGTTATTTTTAGAAGAAATATGCTTCAATAACACACAAAATTTAGAATCCTATAAAAACGCTACCAACATTCTAATAAATATGAGTAGATATTTCCTTTTCAGTCACAAACACATGAAAGGTTTTACAGTGTACAGGCACGGACGTACGCGCCGCACAGGTAAAAACACACATTAAACAATACGCGCATATACCCTGCCTACCTGCCTATCTATCTGCCTGCCTGCTGTCAGCCTGCCTGAATGCCTGTCAGCCTGCTGTCTATCCGCTTGCCTGCCTGCCTGCCTGCCAGCCTGCCTGCCAGCTTGCCTGCCTGCCAGCCTGCCTGCCTGCCAGCTTGCCTGCGTGCCTGCCTGCCATTCATTTTGTCTGTCTTTGTCTGTCTTTGTCTGTGTGTGTCCGTCTGTGTCCGTCTGTCTTCCCGTCTGCTCTGTACAACCCTTTTTAAGACATGAATGTACGCATCCACAGCCAGTGAACAGTGGCCGTGGTACTCCAACGCTTTTATCCCATTCATTCTGCAGCAAAATCTCAGTAACTCAGGAGAAAGCGACACTTAATGTCTGCATGGCTGTTAAGGCGCTCTCGGTGGGAGGAAAGGGAGAGAGGGATAGGCAGATAGAGATATCGTATACACATATATTACGTATAAAGAGCATGGAGAGTGAGAGAGAAAGAGAAAAGGAGAGAGAGAGAGAGAGAGAGAGAGAGAGAGAGAGAGAGAGAGAGAGAGAGAGAGAGAGAGAGAGAGAGAGAGAGAGAGAGAGAGAGAGAGAGAGAGAGAGAGAGAGGGAGAGAGAGAGGAGGAGGAAGAGGAGAAGATGAAGAAGAAGAAGAAGAAGAAGAAGAAGAAGAAGAAGAAGAAGAAGAAGAAGAAGAAGAAGAAGAAGAAGAAAAAGAAGAAGAAGAAGAAGAAGAAGAAGAAGAAGAAGAAGAAGAAGAAGAAGAAGAAGAAGAAGAAGAAGAAGAAGAAGAAGAAGAAGAAGAAGAAGAAGAAGAAAAAGAAGAAGAAGAAGAAGAAGAAGAAAGAAAGAGAGGGAGAGAGGGAGAGAGAGAGAGAGAGAGAGAGAGAGATAGGGAGGAGAGAGAGAGAGAGAGGGATAGGGAGGGAGAGAGAGAGAGAGAGAGAGAACGAGGAGACAGAGGGAGAGAGAGAGAGAGGGAGGGAGAGAGACAGAGAGAGAGAGAGATAGAGAGAGAGTGAGAGAGATGTAGAGAGAGAGAGAGAGAGAGAGAGAGAGAGAGAGAGAGAGAGAGAGAGAGAGAGAGAGAGAGAGAGAGAGAGAGATATACATATATTATATATATATATATATATATATATATATATATATATATATATATATATATATATATATATATATATATATATATATATATAGGGGGGGAGAGGGATATATATATAGATATATATATATATATATAGAGAGAGAGAGAGAGAGAGAGAGAGAGAGAGAGAGAGAGAGAGAGAGAGAGAGAGAGAGAGAGAGAGAGAGAGAGAGAGAGAGAGAGGGGGGGTAGAGGAGGGGGGGGGGGGGAGGGGGGGGTAGAGGGAGAGAGGGGGAAGGGAGAGGGAGAGGGAGAGGGAGAGGGAGAGAGGGAGGGAGGGGGAGGGAGAGAGGGAAAGGAGGGAGAGAGAGAGGGAGGGAGGGGGAGAGAGGGAGAGAGGGGGAGGGAGGCATATATATATATATTTTGCATATATTTTTAGGGAGGGAGGGAGTAGAGAGAGAGAGAGAGAGAGAGAGAGAGAGAGAGAGAGAGAGAGAGAGAGAGAGAGAGAGAGAGAGAGAGAGAGAGAGAGAGAGAGAGAGAGAGACAGACAGACAGACATATAGACAGATAGAGAGAGAGAGAGGAGGGGGGCAAACGAGAGACAGATTAATGAACGCAGACACGAAAACTGAAGCCTACTGTTAAACTAATAGACGAAACAAACCCGATAGATAGATACACAAAGATAGATAGTTATATACACACACCAACACACACACATACACACACATACACACACGCACACGCACACTCACACACACACACACATCACACACATTTATATATATATATATATATATATATATATATATATATATATATATATATATATATATATATATAGTCACACAAAAGTGGCCGTTGGGGGAGAATAAGGGATCCTCTCATAAAAGTAATTTGACCGAGGGTGGTGCGGGCAAGGAAGTGGTGGTGGGCCATGTGGGGGGGGGAGGGGGGGTCGAAGCCTCATCCACACACGAACTTTAGTCAGTAAAGATATTTCTGTCAGGTCGGCCTCAATGACAAACGTTCCACACCGCCCATTTCCACTGAAGCGGCCACCTTGCTGAAGTGGAGCTTAACCGGAGTCCAGATGACGTCGGTCTGTTTGCTGAGAGTCTTCCGAGTTTGTGTTTGTACTGGCATTTTTTGTGAAGGGGTGGTGGGGGTGGCTGCGAATGCATGCATGCGTGTCTATGCGTGTGTGCATGTGATTGCTTGTATGTGTGTATGCCTTTGTATGCTTGTATACAGGCCCTACATGTACCTGTATGCCTATACATATGTATTTGTATGTCTATATGTATATTTGTCAGCCTAAATGAATATATTTGTATGCCTATTTATGTGTATGTGCCTTTGTGTACCTGTCTGTAAATTTGTGTGCGTGTGCTTCTACATGTTTACGTGCGTGCGAGTGCGCCCCTGCGTGAACGTGCATGTAAATATTTGCGTGCGCGTGCGTGTGTACACATGTTTGGACGAAGAAGCCGGCCGCAGAGTGAGGGCACTGATGAGCGCCTCGGAGTGACGACACATGTAGGTGCGGGAGAGCAAGAGTTCCCGACTGTTTACAAGAAATCTCCATCAACAGAGTCTTTACTTTCTCATTCATTCCCTTGCCGCCCCAGGGGAAGGATGAGGTGAGTCGAGGGGGGAGGGATGCGAGGCGACGAGGGGGAGGGACGCCAAAGGAGGGAGAAAGGAGGGGAGAGAAGAAGGGGAGGTACCAGAGTTTTTTTTCCAAAGGGGGTGATAGGGAGAAGTGTAAGGAGGTCACCCACCTGTCAAATACCCCGGCATGTTGACACAGCTCCGCGCGCATGTCAAGCCGTCAAGTACACCTCGGGACACACAATAATCGATAACTCCCCCCCCCCCTCCTCCATGCCGAGGGATAATGACGTCATAATGTCCCTGCCATTGAGACACCGCAGGAGTCATTGTGAAAGACAGACTTTTTCACCACCGTCTCGGCGTATCCAGCGCGGGAGGTCGGAGCATCTCACTCGCGGGGCGTTGTGCGTGTTTGCAGAATCATCTCGATTTCGAAATGCGTCTTCGATAATTCCTCAAGGCGGACTCATGACACTAATCATTGTGTGGTAAGAGATATGGAGGATGTGAGAGCGTTTGGTTACATGCATGAGGCTCCCTGCATAGATGTCCTGGCGCTGGAGACAAATAAACAATACAAACAACTGAATAACGTCCAAAATTCTGAACTCCAATAGTTATAAATATCAGCCAAACCATTTGACACAGTGCGCGTTACAACCTAACTTTTACAATAGCGCTTTGGTTTATAATGTCCTGCATTAACTATACGCGTACCGAGTGGTTGGCAATGAAATATCCCCTTGCTACATGTGTCAACAGACGGCGGACAACGATTGTCTCACAAATCTACGTGCAACTTTCTTTTGTAACTCGCTTGTGACGAGATTACAACAATTATTTTCCTCTCTCGCCTTTACTACCTTTTTCATTCTTTCTTTCTTATACATGATAGCGGATATCGCGAGGGCATTCAAAGACTGTCACGATGACGTTACACGAGACTGCGAACCAAAGAAGGGAATAAAACACTTCACTGCACTTTCTCAACTTCGAAACCATTGTCGTGCTATTTTGGCTTCGTCAGCGGAGCTTCTTTCGAGGTGATAAAAATGGGCATGTGATTCTAGTGCGGCGTTTTTTTTTCGATTTTGACAAATCTATTTACCATGTTGTAAATTTAATCCTTGATATGAATGACTCCAAAGGAGCCGATAAAACAGGCAATATTTTAAGATAGTGAATAAGAGTGTGATATTTATTTAATAACAGGAAAAGTTCGGTTCAAACAACTTCAAAGATTCCTATTTGCTTCACATTTCTTCACAATACATATGGTTCGCCTTCAGACTTAGCAGAAAAGAGTAATTAAGAACAAGGAACCTCCAAATGAACAGGATGTAAAGAGCAGAACGGACACAGCTGAAACCATCGTCCCTATCCTTTCTTACTCGGGCAAGATTCTCTGAACGGCAGAAGTAACAAAGCCTCTTCCCCCTCAACAAACAATCAAACAAATACACAAACACACGCGTACACACCAATTGTACAATCAGAAAACAAGGCGCGCCGCCACATTCACATTCCCCTCACAGCTAAGGGGAGAGGATCTGTTCGCGGTTTCCTAGTGACCCACGACAAGCAGACCCCTCTGGCTCAGCACCCAGTCGTGGGGAGGACGCGGTGGAGGTAGGATGGACGCATACGGATACATACAGAGGGGCAAAGATGCACACACATACCCTTTCTCTCTCTCTTAATCACTCACTCACTCTCTTCCTCTCCCATTCACTCTGTGTCCGTCCGTCTGTCTCTGTCTATCTCTCTTCCCTTTCACTCTCTTCCTCTTTCATTCACTCTGTGTCCATCTCTGTCTTTCTCTCTTCCCTTTCACTCTCTTCTCCTTTCATTCACTCTGTGTCCGTCCGTTCGTCTCTGTCTTTCTCTCTTCCCTTTCACTCTCTTCTCCTTTCATTCACTCTGTGTCCGTCCGTCTGTCTGTCTCTCTCTCTCTTCCCTTTCACTCTCTTTCATTCACTCTGTGTACGTCCGTCCGTCTCTGTCTTTCTCTCTTCCCTCTCAGTTGGTGCGGCATATACACAGCTTCGTGCGTGCTGGGTTGGGTCGGCAGCGGACACCATTTTTATCGCGGCATCATTTTTAGTCCAGTAGGAAAGTTCATTTGTCCTCATCACCTGCAGCCTTCTTTCTCTCTCTCTCTCTCTCTCTCTCTGCAACACCAAAGGAGATGTTGCAGAGGCGAAAGAAGTCCCTGATTATTCACGGGAGACGAGAGGGAGGGAAATGAAAAGAGAACAGAAGCATCTCAAGGAGCGAGTACTGAAAGGATGCGAGGAAGATCAGAAATGGGGGAACGTGATTCAAGAAATACGAGAAAGAGGAAACCGAGCGACAAAGAGGAAGGGAAGCGTCCAAGTGGGAGATGGGCGAATAAGATGAAGCAAAGTGTGTAAGAGGAAGGAGGGCGAGAAAGAGGAGAGAAAGCGAGCCAGAGGAAGGAGAGGGAAAAGGGAAAATGATTGAGCAGTGAGTCAGCAATCAGATTAGCTACAAACACAGGGCACATCACAAACAGGCCATACAGAGTCAGCCAAAATCTGACGGCAGCACGAGCGGTGTAATTGCGGAATACTTTTCCTAATCTTCCTGCTTCTGTGTTCGCCACAAAGAGAGGGTGGAAGGGAGGAATGGAGATAGGGATGAAGGGTGGGAGAAAGGGAGGAAGGGTGAGAGGAAGGGTGGGAGGAAGGGTGGGAGAAAGGGAGGGAGAAAGGGAGGGAGGGAGGGAGGGAGGGAGGGAGGGAGGAGGGAGGGAGGGAGGGAGGGAGGAGGGAGAGAGAGAGAGAGAGAGAGAGAGAGAGAGAGAGAGAGAGAGAGAGAGAGAGAGAGAGAGAGAGAGAGAGAGAGAGAGAGAGAGAGAGAGAGAGAGAGAGAGAGGGAGAGAGAGTGAGAGAGGAGAGAGGGAGAGAGAGGAGAGAGAGAGAGAGAGAGAGAGAGAGAGAGAGAGAGAGAGAGAGAGAGAGAGAGAGAGAGAGAGAGAGAGAGAGAGAGAGGAGAGAGGAGAGAGGAGAGAGGGAGAGAGGGAGAGAGAGAGAGAGAGAGAGAGAGAGAGAGAGAGAGAGAGAGAGAGAGAGAGAGAGAGAGAGAGAGAGAGAGAGAGAGAAGAGACAGAGAAGAGAGAGAGAAGAGAGAGAGAAGAGAAGAGAGAGAGAAGAGAGGAGAGAGGAATGGAGAGCAGAGGAGAAAAGAGAAGAGAGAGAAGAGAAGACAGAGACGGAGAAAGGCGGTAGAGGGACGTATTTCCGTATGAGGATGTGCGTGTACGCGCGTGCCTGAGTGTATTCTTGACAAACGTTTATTTTTACCCACGCTCTTACCTTCGCAGATTCAATACGATAGCGGGAAGTGATTTCTGTGTCATGCAATTTAGCTTATTGGCGATCGGCACACGAAAGTTCACAAAATACACAGTTCTATCAGAAGGTTCGGCAAAGGAGGCGAGGGCGTAGGACGAGAAGTTCAGAAAAATGAACCCATCAGGGTTATCGATTCCTGGAACTTATCTCTTTCTTTGAACTCTAATATTGCCCTTAATTAGATTGATCTATAGAAAGAAGAGTGAAAAAGGGAGACGAAGAGAGGGAGAGAGGGAGTGGGATAGGGAGAAGCAGAGGAAGAGGAAGAGGAAGAG
>NC_091571.1:29731271-29741271 GCF_042767895.1 Penaeus vannamei | reverse complement strand
AAGGAGAGGGAATAGACGGGGAAAGGCTTAGCCACTGATGGACAGCAGGCCTGAGGCTTTGGCGCATACCCTTTAGGTACTCACGCCGCAATTTCAGCAAACTGATAAATGTTAGCGCGTGAAACTGACAGGATTTTCTGGCACTATCAAAGTGAATTAAAGATCAGCAGTACTTGAGGCTTGGCGGTAAACTGGAGCGTGGTAACGTCCAGGGAGGCAGATGAGAAAGACTTTAATGTGAAAATGTATGAATGATTATGAATAAAGTCAATAAAGATATGAAATATATATCATCATAATACCAAATCTTCAGAGTTAATCAACCCCATAGAAAACGTAGTACTAAAACGTGAGTAATTGAGGATCTTGGAATTATTCATTGTCGTTCATGTTTCTCCTACAAAAGAAATACAAACATATACAGTGAATTAAGTGTGATCGAGCGTGACTGTCAGAAACTCATTAGCAGTACAAAAAAGGAGTAACAACAGTGGTAGAAAAGTCCAACTTGCGGTTACATCAGTGGAGAAAATCCGGTAGCAAAAATAATAAGTGGCACCAACAACTAAGCAACGCGAGGTGATAAAATGGAATAACTCTCGCTCCTCAATCTCACTGGTCTGAGGACTGGTTCTTTATGGATGTGTGTGTGTGTGTGTGTGTGTGTGTGTGTGTGTGTGTGTGTGTGTGTGTGTGTGTGTGTGTGTGTGTGTGTGTGTGTGTATGTGTGTGTGTGTGAGAGAGAGAGAGAGAGAGAGAGAGAGAGAGAGAGAGAGAGAGAGAGAGAGAGAGAGAGAGAGAGAGAGAGAGAGAAAGAGAGAGACTGTGTGTGTGTGTGTGTGTGTGGAGGGGGGTTATAAAATATATTATTAATGGAAGTCACCCAGAATACAAAAGAACGACTGTAACGTTGTAAACCGAGATTGCATAATAGAAAGATGCTTGATTAAAACCCCTCGTACAGAATACAGAAGCTACACTAGCATTGTCTTTGCGCTGCTCTAGTCAAGGTTCACTGACTCTCGCTCTAGATCCAAAGGATACACTGTTCTTTCCAATCCCCAGAACAAAGTGACCATTCAATAAACAAAACAAACAAAAACAAACATAAAAATCCCCATTTAATCAAGAAAAAGTCCCACTAGTATTTGTGATAAAAATGGATAGCCCTGCCCTTCCCCACTAAATCGACTTTTAACACTGTTACGAAGGGAGGGAGAGAGAGAAAAAAATAAATTGTTTATATACAACTGCATGCCCCCGCTCCAAGCGTGACCTCGTCCGAACTATTTAGTATTTACGATCGTGGTGAATCCTCAGCCAGCAGCTCCCGCATGCAGCCAGATTTGGGCCTTTCATCATCCGATCTTCACTTAATTACACGCCCTATCACTGAGAGCTTAGACAAATGAATTAAATTCCATTTCATTTGCGCTTTCACCTCATACTACATTCTGTTAGTGGTGCAATTTCGCTGGTCTTGGGCCGTTGCGCCTTTGTTTTTGTTTATCTTCTAATATTCCGGTATCGTTTGAATTGTTTACCTGTAAATTAGAATGCGGAAAAGAAGACCCACAAAGTGATATGGAAAGATGAGGGAGAACTTTTTATGAATCCTTGTATGTATGTATATCCCCCATCTCCCTCCCTCCCTCCCTCCCTCCCTCCCTCCCTCCCTCCCTCTCTCTCTCTCTCTCTCTCTCTCTCTCTATATATATATATATATATATATATATATATATATATATATATATATATATATATAGAGAGAGAGAGAGAGAGAGAGAGAGAGAGAGAGAGAGAGATTAATGAACAGACTTTGATAGACAGATAGATACGACAGGAAAATAGACACAAAACGATCCCACAAGCCCGCATTCGAGAAACAAAATCCAAAAACAAAGATGAAAAACTGTCTGAAATGCACCTAAGTTATACAAGCACTTTTTCAGAGTACGTGCCCAAGCCTCATGCTAATGTTGTAACGCGTATAAAAAAATATCACCATAAAAATGTCGCTACCAAAATACAGCATTCATACATGCACTATACCTACCAGTGAAATTAGTCTATTCATACCATATCTCCCAGTGAAATAAGTCCATTCATACCACCCGCCAAGTTAAATAAGTCCATATCTGTAAAGTCCACTCATTTTACATCGTGGAACAAAACCCAAGTCCTCCCAAACCACATACCCTACCCCTCCTCACCGCATCCTACCTTCTCCCAAGCAACATGTCAACCCCATATCACTATAAGAGCCAAATAATTCACAAACAATAAACACAATGCCTTTACCGATATGCCTACATCAATCCTCACGAGATCATGATGGCATGAACGCAACAAGCAAGAGCAAACCAGACTCTGCTTCAACATAATCTTGTCACGTTGCAACATAAAAAAGAAAAGAAATGAAAATATTATTTAACAAGTGATCCAAAAAGGGAGGTGAAGAGGGACAAGGGACCAGCAGTTTCAAGACAAGACACACAAAAATGCAATTCACACTAAATGGACACACAATATCCTGGTCGGAATTCTCGTCCTACTCCGAAAAGGAATGTTTTCAATCCACGAAATCATACCAACGCTATTAGGTCTTGTTGCTGTCAGTAAAAGTGAAAAAAAATGAAAGAGATTAAAAGAGGGAGAGACTGGGAGCGAGGGAGAGAGGGAGGTAGGATGAGGGAGAGAGAAAGAGAAAGAGAGAAGGAGAGGGAGAGAGAGAGGGAGAGAGAGGAGAGGAGAGGAGAGAGATAGGAGAGAGAGAGGAGAGGAGAGAGAGAGGAGAGGAGAGAGAGAGGAGAGGAGAGAGAGAGGAGAGGAGAAAGAGAGCAGAGAGAGAGGAGAAAGACAGGAGAAAGAGAGGAGAGAGACAGGAGAGGAGAGGAGAGGAGAGAGGAGAGGACAGGAGAGGACAGAGGAGAGGAGAGGAGAGGAGAGGAGAGGAGAGGAGAGGAGAGAGGAGAGAGAGAGAGAGAGAGAGAGAGAAAGAAAGAGAAAGAGAGAGAGAGAGAGAGAGAGAGAGAGAGAGAGAGAGAGAGAGAGAGAGAAAGGTCAAAATATGTACATTTTGCTCTTCCAGACTACTCAAGTTACACCCACTATTTGAATAACGGATATACTAGAATTGTACTAAATAAATCACAATCTATCCCCCAAACTTAATTCCAAAATCAATCGCCGCCTAAAGACGCCAAATGCCACTGTGAAAAGCATTCCCCTATCTTCATAATGGGCAGCTCTAATGACCTCTCCCGTCCTCTCAAAGAGCAGCCCAAGTCACCCCAGGTCAAGACGACCTACCGCTGCAACAACTGGACCAGAGCCCAATGATGATAATCTCCCTCCATCATCTTAATGATCCTCTTTATGACCTGACTCGTCGTCTTACTCAACAATTTCCTCGTGCAATAAATGCGCAATTTGTCAACGTACGGAATCATGGCCCTCCCATACCGCTGACCAGGAGAGTTTCCAGACCACTGTGCTGCTGTTGAATTTAAAAAAAGGTATTTTCAATTCTAGGCACCGATAGTATGACCTACGTATGGATGCAGTGAAGATAACTGTCTCAGTATCATCATTAGTCACAATCGCAAGCACAGTTATAATCCACATTGCAATCACAATACCCGTGCAATGAAATAAACAAACTAGGGAGGGAAATGTATTTATCTGTGAATGAAATTACACCGAGATTCTGAAAACGTATACAGTATACTCTTAACCTAAGGTATATAACAGTACGACACTATAGAGCAAAATGAGAGGAAAACATGTACATAAAACAATCACCCTTATAAATGTTCTCACTCGCACCCTATAACACTAAACTCCACTAAAAACAAGAAGAAAAAACACACACCTACGGACACTGCGAGGATGAACACCCTGTACAAATCCTGCTCAATACTAACTTTCGCTTGCCTATATGAATAATACAGCGCGGACAAATTCGCCGCAGGCTACACAAAGTATAAAACATGAACGTAAGAGAGAAAATCCGTTATTAATGCAACCGAAATGAGCACTTGCATTTTTATCTGCCTATCGGATGAAATGTTCTGGATTTTTATTAATGTATCCTTTCATTAACATTTAATAAAGTTATAATTAAATATATGTTGGGTAAAAGCTGTCCCATATTGCCTTCATAAGCAACATCTTCCTTTAATGTCGAAGATGAATCGTCGCTCGTCAGCGAATAAGAGCGCTCCACAAAACGGAGCCTCTAATACGTCCATCACCCCACCAGCATGCGATCCTTATCTTATCGAGAAAAAACACATCATTTACCCTTTTACTTGAACCCATACGTCAACCCGCAAAATACAAGAGATCTCCCCCGACCTCTCTCAGCAACTTTTCGCCCTATCTTCTCGCCAAGCCACGGATATTTGCACACCGGCTTCTCTTTCTCCTTCCCCCCCCCCCCCCCCCCGCGCAATCCGGAGAAGCGTATCCCATCCCTTTCCTGTCGGGGAAGATCCTGTTAGCGTATGATCGCTGGTGCGCGGACGGCGATTTTAAACAGCAGGTGATCTTGCCTTCCGCCCGCGCTCTTCCCCTTTACGTGCGTACGCATCTTGGTGTTCCGTTGTTGGTTTGCTTATCATTCGATTATTCCGTTTCTCTATCTATTCGCCCTTATTTTTTCTTCCTGTTTCTCTTACCTATCATTTACTTCCTTTATGTATTCGCCTTTATTCTTTCTTCCTGTTTCTCTTACCCCTTTTGTATCCCGTTAAAAAGCGTGATATTTTCTCCACCGTTTTTATTTCCTAGTCCCACTTCTCCTTTTGTTCCCTTGCAACTACTCCACATTTCAATCTATTCTTTTCTTCTATCTCTCCATCCACTCCTTATTCCACTCGTTTCACGTCATTCTTTACATCCCTATTTCTGTACTCCTTTCTCTTGCTCTCCCACTTCTGTTTCTTCACTCTCCCTCTCCTCTTCCTCATTCTCCCCCTCTCTCTTCTTCTCCTCGCCTTCCCCCACCTCTTCTCATCTTTGTCTTTTTACTTTCCTTCGCCTGTCTTATACTTTTTCATCCTCCTCCTCTTCTTCATTCTACTCCTTCTCTTCTTCATTCTACTCCTCCTCTTCTTCATCCTAATTCTGCTCCTCTTCATCCTCCTTCTCCCCCCTTCTTCATCCTCCTGCTCCTTTTCTTCCCCCTACTCCTCCTCCTCTTCCTCTTATTCATCTTCCCCTTATTCCTCTTTCTTCTGCTTCTTTTTCAATTCCTTTTTCTTTTTCTTCTTCTCTTCCTCATCCTCTTAATCCTCCTTTCTCTCTTTCTTCTGCTTCTTCTTCTTAATCTTCCTCATCTTCTCCTCCTTCTCCTTCTTTCCCATCTTCTCCTCCTCATCTCCTTTCCTCTCTTCCTCTTCCAGCTGGTTTGGTCGGGTTGGCAAGTGGCAAGAAAAATGTAGCAGATCTTCAGTCTTAACTGCGTCCGAGAAGATTCGCTTGCCGTAACAATAAACGGGGAAAAAAGAACCGGGCTTGCGTTCAAAAGCGAGAATGCCTTTTCTACCCAATATCATTTAAACTTTTAAACTTTTATATTTTAATAATTTCCCCTGGATGACATGGAGCGACTGCGAGCCGTATGGGAGCTATATTTTTGTTTGTTTGCCAGACGGTGATTATTTCAAGTAACTATAATGTTGCACGATATGTATTCCAGCTTTTTCAATATTTGAAGTCCTATCTTGTTTAATACTTGATAAGTAAAACAAAATAATGATCATAACAGAACAGAAATAAAAGAACAGCAATAATAATAAGAAGAATAGTAATCATCACCACCACTATTTTAATAACAAACAAAAAACAAGGTCAACGAAACAACGGATTTGCAAAATGCCAAAATCACAAATCACAAAAATCAAGACAAAGAAGAGATTGAAAAACAACGACATCGCTCGCGTTCGCTCCAGTGGAACGTGACTCAAACCCAAACCGGCAATCATGCAAAAGTAGGACGACGACATGTGATGCTCCGCCATCTCTCCCCGTGCACGCAACACGAGTTTCGTTTCTTAGTCTACGCAGCACTCTCCCTTCCTCCCTGAAAACCATCTGGCATACACACGCGTGCCGGCTGTGATGAGTTAGTGCACGAATTTCCTCCCCGAGCAAGTAAGGCGAGGCTCCTTGTAAACCGGGTCGCCATAATCGGCGTTTTCTTAATGAACTGGCGGTATTCACGGAGGCGAGCCGCTGTGCTTGCCGTCCACTCTCGTTTCCACCTGAGGGCCGACGCAGTCTGGGAGGATGCGTTGGCTGCGGGGGAGGCCACCGGGGCTGAATGTGTGGGAGCTTTTCACGTAAATACTGTGGCGTCTAATGTGTGTTGCGTACTGAATTAAGCTAGGAGACATGAAGCGCTCTATTGTTGTTTTATAATGAAATATCCAGAGCAGATGAGCCTAGCTCCCGTTAGGCCTCATTAAGGCTGAAGTGAAAAGGGAACGATCCCTTGAGGCCCAAATTAGAAACCCGACCGCAATAACAAAGAGTCACGGGATAAGAACACGGAAAGGAATAAAGAAAAAGGAAAGTAAACACTACGGTCAGCAGAATTGCCCACTGCGCAAGACGTGACAAAACAACAAGAGAAGTTCGTTTCTCTTAATGCATTTCCCAATTATAAGCATTCCAAACGCCTGAAAAATACTGAGAAAATTAAACAGCTTTTTTCTGACAAAAGAGTAAAATGTCGCCGGGAACGACTCGCGGCATATTGCGACTTTCAAACACGTTTTTCGCTCTCTTTTTCCGAGAGCAAGATTAAATTAAAACCTCAGAATATATCACCTCATCTTAATTATCCTCCTCCACCTGTTCCACCCTGCCAGATCCTCTCTCCGGAAGCTGGGATTATCGTTACCTTGTGAGACCCAGATTTCTGAAGTGACAAGGTTCCTCCCCCACTCAGTGTCCCGGTCAGTCTGTCTTCTGTCCTCAGGCGGTGCATGACTGATGGAGTGAGGAGACTGCCATGGCTTTCATCTTCGTAATTATTATGGAAAATGGATTTTTTCCCCTTCACTAATATCTTTGTTGACAGAGGTTATGGTTATATACAGGGAATCCCTTCTAAATGTTGCAGCGTGGGTGTAAAATTAAAAAGAACTATCTTATCATTCGATATCTGTTTCGTGGCGATTATCAATGCAGTTTCGATAAGTCTTCATAAGAAATTCAAAAACTTTACGTGAAGTCCACCTATGTGCGTGTCTCTTCTCCCCCGTCTGTCCATGCAAGGGTGAAAAGATTAATGAAGTCAGTAAGTTTATAAATACACAAATATCATATAAACAAAAATGTAAATAAACAAATAAACGAACAACTACATCCCCTTCCTCTCTCCCGACCACCCAAGCAAGGACGGCCACCACAGAAAAGACTAAATCTATTTAATCACTTAAGTGGTGCTGACACAACCCCAACAATAACCACTGTGACTGCACACACGATCACTTACGATGGAAAACAACCCGAGACAGGCGACCCTCCCTCCCTCGTCCTCCTTCCGCTGCCCCTGTCTTCTATTCCCCTTCTTTCCTATCTCCTCTCCTTACTACATTTCTATTCCTCTTCACACCATTCGTCCTTCTCTTCCTTCCCTTCCACCCTTCTCTCTTTCCCCACATCCTCCCCTTCCATCCTTCTCTCTTTCCCCACATCTTCTACCTCCATCCTTCATATCCCTTTTCTTCTCTCTCTCCCTCATCTGTTCCCTTTTTCTTTCCCCTTCTTCCTTCCCTTTCCTCTTTCCAATCATTCTTGAAGTCTCCCTTCCCTTCCCTTCTATCCTCCATCCCGCCCCTTCCCTCTTCCCTTCCCTTACATATTTCCCTCCTACCCTTTCTCCTTCCCCCGCCCATTCTCTTCCCTCCTATCCATTCTCCTCTCTTCTCTTCCTCCGCTTCTGTCTCTCCCGCTCCCCTCCCACCTATCCTCCTCCCCACACCAGTCTCTTCTCTTCCCTCCCATCCCATCCTTCCTCCCCCCATCCATTTTCTACCCTCCCTCCTATCCCCTTTCCCATCCCTTTTCTACCCTCCCTCCCACCCTCTTTCCCCTCTTTCCCAACCCCCTCGCCGCCCTTCCCTCCCCTCACCCACCCCACCTCCCCGACGCCTTAATGACATACTTGCGGGTTAGCGGGTCAACAAGGCCTCTAATTACACCTCTCCAATCTGCTAAAGAGTGATTCCGCTCTTGAAAGGACTGGTTCTTATCCTCGCAGCCTCCACTCTGCACGCGCATTTGCATCCCTTGCGATACACATGGAAACGTTTAGGTATGATGAGCCTCGCTTGTCCTATTTTCCGGATTAGGACCATGCAGGTAGGTGATGGTGGTGATTAGTGGTAGAGGTGGTTGGTGTGGTATGGTTATGGTGTAGTGTGGTATGGTATGGTGTAGTGTGGTATGGTATGGTGTAGTGTGGTGTGGTATGGTGTAGTGTGGTATGGTATGGTGTAGTGTGGTATGGTATGGTGTAGTGTGGTGTGGTATGGTGTAGTGTGGTATGGTATGGTGTAGTGTGGTATGGTATGGTGTAGTGTGGTATGGTATGGTGTAGTGTGGTATGGTATGGTGTAGTTTAGTATGTGCTGTGGTGTGTGATGTAGTTTGGTGTGTGTTGTGTCGTACTGTGTTATGATGTGGTGTGGTGGTGGAAGTGGAAGGGGCTTGTGGTGGTTTGGTGCTAGTGGCACTAGTAATAGCTAGGTGGTCGTCGTTATATTAATAGTATAACCTTCATAGAGCGATGATGTATACAATAACGAAATTATAATGGATATAAAAACATCGGCGTACATATTCACAGCCTGAAAGATATTTTAGAAAACAAAAACGAAAAATAAATTATCACCAACCTGACCAACCTGGCCAGTCTGCATAAAATAGACGGCGTTCAACTTCCCTCTAAACGGGGATTTGTGACTCTATTTAATTTTAAAAATGTCCTCCGTGTAAGCCTCCTCTCTGCCGCTATTTGCATAATGTACACTCTGATAGGATTCTCAATCCTTTATCATATATATATATATATATATATATATATATATATATATATATATATATAATATATCTATATCTATATATATAATATATCTATATCTATATATATAATATATATATATATATCTATATATCTAGATCTATCTATCTATCTATATATATATATATATATAGTTTATATATATATATAATATATATATATATATATATATATATATACATATATATATATACATAATATATAGATAGATAGATATAGATATTGATATAGATATAGATATATGGATATATACACACACACACACACATGCATATATACATACACACATTTGTATATATAAACATGCAGTAAACTGATATACATTTCTATTTATTCTTTTGATCAAAAACGGCTCTAGTGTGAATGATTTCGCTTTCCGAAGTGAGGAAAGTTCTCTTGCCAAAGTACTCACGAGTCCTTTCTTTTCAAATTTTATAATACCTCTCGCAAAGTTTTTCCCTCTTTTTTCTCCTTTTTTTTCCTGAGGCGAGTGGACCACAAAATATTAAGTGTAGGCTATAGACTTGCCAGGAATATAAATATGAAATTCTCATTCAGCAACCCCCTCTCCGCCTCCTCCTCCTCCTCTTCGTCCCTCCTTCCCCATTATTCTTCTCCGTTCCTCTTCTGTCGTGTCCTGGAGATGAGTCTTATGGAAACAATCACCCAGAGCAAGAAAAAATGTCCATGGAGTTTTTTTTTCTTTTCCTCCTCTCTCTGCCTCGAACTTTCTCAGTCATATATCTAGCGGGCGAAACTAGTCCGGGCAGAGTCGCCAAGTCGCTGAGTCCTGTAAAAACCTGGACTTCTCTGAGTTTCTTAACATTCAGGCACACGGAAGCACGTACATTCAGACACATACACACACGCACACGAACACATATACATAAATACAAACACACA
>NC_091571.1:29721271-29723771 GCF_042767895.1 Penaeus vannamei | reverse complement strand
ACATATATATATATATATATATATATATATATATATATATATATATATACAGAGAGTGAGAGAGAGGGGACGGACGGAAGGAAAAAAATGAGAGGAAAAGGGAAAGCAAACTGGGAGGGGGAGAAGAGGGAAGAGAGGGATAAAGTGGAGGAGGAGAAGGAAGAGGATGAAGAGTAGAGGGAAAATGAAAGAGAAAGGAAAAAGAGGAGGAGGAGAATGAGGAGCAAGAGGAGGAAGAGGGAGAAAGGGGAAAGAAGTAGTGAGAGGAAGGGAGAAAGTGGAAAGGAGAAGAGGAGGAGGAGGAGAAGGGAAAGAGGAAGGGAGAGTGGGAGGAAGGAAGAAGCAGTAGGCAGGGGGCGTGGGGAGAGTGGTGACATCTCGGAGCCCTACGGAAATTAACTAACCGAGGGGAGGCTGGTGTGCGTTGGTGAAGATGGAGGAGACACTTACATGTCAGAGGCTCGCCAGATAGTTTGATAGGCGGTCTTGGTATTACTCCAAGTGCCTAGTTCAGATATGAAATGTGTAGATACAGCGGTAAAATGTATCAACATAACTGTAAAAGTACTTATGCGAGTAGTGAGTCCCAACATGAAACGAGGTGCCATAATATTTTTGGACTCTCATTTCGCCCGCCAGCGCAACAAAAAATGCATCAACAGTCAAAATATAGGCATTTAACAACAGTGGCATCACCTAAGTTTCACGCAGGCCCAGACAGGAGGGAAAAATGATGCGAGTAATGTAGCACAGGCATTCCTTATGAACCTCAATTAATGTAACAAACTTACCCCCTACACACACACATATCAGCTGCGGCAGCATAGATGTAGCACACGCGTACCTGTAAAGAAAACAAATTGACTCATTACTTGGTGAAGTTCCCACTAAATCAATTAGTTTAATTAATGCAGTATCTTAGTATATGAAAGTTACGATACAAGTGAAATTCTAAATTGTTATTAATGGTATGAAATAAAATATAGCGGGCATTAAATCCTGGCGCTATTTCCTGTGCCAAAAATATATCCAGGAAATCCAATGTATCAATTCAGGCTGAATAAACTTGCATAATTCATTTCCATTCCTGTTGATGATGTGAAGCAATAACATGAAATAAATAAATTCCTCTTTTAATCTTTACTTAACTACTAATTACGCACACATCCATTACGGCATCAAAGAATCCCCAATGAAATGACCAATGTTTTTTCGGCCGCATTCTTGTGCAACAGAGTACCGGCCACTGAACCATTTAAGCGACTCCTTTTATGAATGAGTTGTAATACGTAGTTCCGATGGTTGAGGGTAACACACTTGTTTACTAAAGGTTGTCCCTGGAACATCTCTGAGATGCTGTGAATTTGCATTTCAGGATATCACGTATTTCAGCGAACTTGCGAGTGTCAGGCTCCGCACGAAAATGTGAACGCTATTATCTTTACAGCCCGAAGATCATAACAGTTTGTGAGGATAAAATTTCGACACTGCCAGTTACCTTGCTATTTGAGTGCAGTTTTCTTGGGACGAGTGCAATTCTCAGAGCGGTTTTCTGCGACAGCACACATACCTTTGTCTGAAATGCGATGTCATTGGTCATGTGATGCAATGCAAAGCTCAATGTCCGTTTTTTTTTCTTTAAATTATTTTTTCGCTAAAACAATCGACGGCACATTTATATTAGAAAGTATTCTGAGTGTGCAACAACACCGTCTGCCAAACCCGTGTTTTGTGCTGAAATATGTTGCGCTGGAAAGCCTTCTCTATTTAGGATAGCCTTACATTTTGTGGGGAAAATCATAGTTGTATTTGTGAAACCTAATTTATTCTGCACTCACTGCAATGCACCTGAAACACCTCAGGGGTATTTCATCCTAATAAGTGACAGGTGGTGCTCACTCGTTGACGCAACAACGATCTTAAGGTAGGAATTATTGAAAATATAAAAACGAGCCGAGATATGCTATATACGATGCTTATTTAAAGCCTTTTTCCCATTTAAAGTCGTCTACAAATTGTCTAAGAGTCATAAAACAATTCAGATGGAGACTTTTGAAATGTAAATGCGAAAATGGCTCTCCCAGACTGCCCTTCCTACCCCCTCTCCCTGCATCTCCTGAGTTAAATAATAAAGCACCCTGGCACTAAAACCCTCGCGGGATTTCCAATATCATATTCCTGCAGCATTATTCCATGCATTATTCCCTTCTATGCTCCCATCATCCCCGCCTGATGGAAATACTGTGAAATAAATAAACATGCAAAAGGCACTTGCTCTCCTCCCTTGGACATCGTTCCATGCAATCATTCCTCGTTTTCTTATCTTCTCTTTTCATCCTCTGTTCTCTGTCTCCCTTTCTCTTGCATTTTCTTCGTGGCATCCTCCTTTTCATCTCTCCTTGTCCCTAACAACACATCTCGTCTCCCTTTCCCTCCGCTCATCCGTTCTCCCTTCTTTCCTCTCATCATGTATTTCTTGTCTTTCTTCACACTGCATCTT
>NC_091571.1:29706271-29711271 GCF_042767895.1 Penaeus vannamei | reverse complement strand
ACATGCCTGCCAGGTTGCGTGCATATGTGTGAGCATAAACACAACTCTGTGCATTTATAATCAAGGCAAGATTCGCATGTATGCACTTGAGAACAGGAAATGTTATTAGTTCTCATTAAGACTTCTCTGTGCGATAGAATAAGATTATACATTTCCCTTTTCGAGAAAAAAATGTTTCCACCTCCGTGCTCCGAACCTGCAATTAGCGTACACCTCTGAATAATTAAAAGAAAATGCCTTAACCCACTTAAATGGAGGAAAACATGGGACGCCGTCATTTGCGGATGGCAGTTCTAACAAGATGTAAACAAACGGATGCTCGTATTCACTAAAACGTTTGATATATTCGAAAATGTATATTTTCTGTCCTTCCACCAGACGCCACAAGAACCGGGCAGGTCAAATGCGCAAGTTTAATGGACATTGCAAGAAATCTGGCGGCAAACATCAAACGCGAAAAAAAAACTAAAAAAAAAAAAAAAAAAATAGGATCACAGGCACCCCCCCCACTTACCGAAGCACCTCCTCCCCTACCAAACCCGCTCCGACGCCGAACTCGCTTTGTATACAAAAATGGTAAATCATCTAAGGAAAAATATAGTTTCAGTCAGCAATTCAGAAGAAACAATCGGGGAAAATCAAGAATATTATAATCGAGAATCCAAAAATACAATGAACTTCAACACATGTGCAGCTGAGAGCAACGATACCACATCCAGAACCAGATGAAAATCAATGGAGGGATGGGAAGGATCACGGCCGGAGTAACAAAATAAACATGGAAAGGCATAGGAAGAGACAAAATAAAGAGAAACGTGGAGAAGGGATAACACGGAGACAGAGACGAAATAAACAAGGATGAGACCCGAACGAGAGTGAATATTAGAGAAACGACAAACACGAAATCAGAACGAAGTGAAATCAAGAGGGAAAAGAGGCATGTACAGAAGGAATAATGTTCCTCTTCAACAATTCCCTACTAGGTAAACTTGCCCCAAAACGTGGAGATCGATCGAGTAGGAGCGGCTACCCACCGCGGGCCAGGGCGGGTGGGCGGCTGTAGTGGCTCATTACCAAATGGGCGGTCAGCCAGTCCCCGTATTTCCCGGCAAATGAGGCACACTTCATTGGCCACCGTCCAGGTACGCAAACACTGACAGATTATGTGATACTGTGCAAGCAGCGCGCGGCTAAAATGCTTAGAGAGATTAAGCAATGAATGAACACACAAGATGAACGTGTATATATAAACAGGTTACGCATAAACTAACATCACTCGATCCGGTTTTGGCAGCAGTGTTTACAAGGGAAGAAAGACGGTAAAAGGTACATCAGCAAATACACAGATCAGTGCATCCATCTGATCTACTTCTGTTTCCAAAATCGATGTTTTAAATAGCCTATCATTAATATACACATACGATAAATACTGGTATAAAACATTTTCAAAAGCTTATCGTGTGCTTAGTGTTAATTTCTGGACTGCCACAACGGTATATGACTGAAATAAAGTGATTATGCTAAGGTAAATTATGATGCAACATATGGCATGGGTGTGAAATGAGATGATTAAGCTTCATTAACCCTTGTCAATGGAGCCCCTTCTGTTGCAACATTTTTTTCCCAACAACCACGTTTGCAGTATATTTGTGAATATATTTCCCGCCAAACATACCCCAACGTCCATGAAAGCAACTTCCTTTTATTTCATCCGACTAGTTTTATATGTAGTCATTTCTTCACCGATTTATCATAACTTCTTCAAACGTATAACACCTCTTGATAAAAAGCAAGCAAGAAAGATTTTAGCGCGCATATGCCAGGCCAAACACCTCACTTGCACCCCTCCCTCCTCACAAACAAACATGCGCACCATGCACAAGCGAAGTGAAATGAACGTCCAATGCAAACGCACAGCTCATGCCATTACCATTATTATTCCGGCCATGTCATGCGAGATAACGTTGCTAACCTAATAGTTCAATAACAAATCGCCCGAGTTTACTCCGGCATGAAATTTAGCGAGTCCGAAATCGCATCGACTGCGAGATGAACTGGATTTTCAATCTGCCTCTCGGACGTCGCCGTTGGACTCGCGGAATCCAGGGGCCGCGACATCCACGAGGGAGCGAGGAACACAAGAAACCTTTAATATGCATCGCTGCTATTGCTGATAACAAACTTCAATGCAATCCTTTTCTACAATATCTCTTTTAGTCTTCCATTGATGCCTTACTCATTTCAAAGTAACAGCAAAACATTCAAGCATTGTATAGGCTAAGGCAACGGACTGCGATCGAATGACGGAACTGTAAGGCGACCGTCTAAAGCGCATGTATGAATTTGTTTATTTCTTGTTTATCCGGAAAGAGAGATAGCAGGCATAACCGCACATGGAATAGTAAAGAAATCGATTATTAGACAGCATTACAACGATCCCCATCCTTGTGCAAAAGCTAGAATACAGTTATGCGTCGATCTACCCACGTAAAGCGAGCCGTGCGACGCTCTTCTAAAGTTGAATCAGACTCGGCTCTGCAAGAAGCCACATAAGAACGGCACTTTCTCTTACCTAAGAACGCTTCTTAATATGATTATGTAAGTTACATGCGGCGCTCGGAGTGTTGATATGGACTGCCGAGTTTAAGAGTCAAGTGCATATTTCAGCCAAACACTGCTAAGTTAGTTCCCCTTACTCATGCACTGACTTGAGTAATATTAAAAGACTGAACGGATAAATTCCACAGCTGTAATGTAATTACTGCAGATATTCTTTTCTGTCTGTAAGGGGTAAATCATCCTGACCTTACGGCAATGGATGTTTCTTGAAACTGTCGAAATAACGCCTTTACTTTTCATCATTGTTTTCCTCATCCTTTGCATAATCTCTGAACAATGGAACGGAAGATGGCAAGAGCTCAAAATCTCTCTTTTGCAACATAAAACGTCTAATCAAAATTAATGAGAAGACTAAAAAGAGCGGCCAGCACAATACATGCTCAAATTTCTTTAGGCCTATATATGCACATTCAACCAAGGAAAGTCACATACAACGCAAAACTTTTCTGACGCAAAACATTATTGTCGTCTATCGACTAAGAGGATACAACAAGAGAGAATACAAACGGACATTATCCTCCCTCCCCCTACTCCACCCACTATTCCTCACGACTCCTTCCCCTTTCCCTACTCCTTCCCTATCCCCCCACCATTCCTCCCTACCTCCCCCTCCCTACCCCGCCCCGCCTCCCCGAAAGACCTCCACAAAAAGGAGGAAAGAACTTCGGCCAGCGTCTTATTTTCCGGGCCATTGGAGGTCCTGAATGATGCATCACCTTTCAGGGCGGTGGTTTTAAAAATGGTTTCCTTCAAGAAATGCTCGAATTCAGAGAGAGAGAGAAAAAAAGAAGTTGAAGCGAGACTTGAGAAGATGGTATGCATCCTGCGCTTCGCACACACGCTCCCGAGTTGAAAAATGAACTGCGCTTGCTTCCAATTGAATCCCTGACAGCGTGAGAACCTCAGAAATGAAGGGGGCAGGATTACTCTTTGGAAGATAGTAATAATATATTCGGCATCCAAATTCTAAGATGAGGAAGGGAAAATCCTTGTAAAATACCTTAAAATAAATATATCTGCCAATCTCAAAGTTTGGACAATAAAAAAAAAACAGCAAATATGTGCCCCAATAGGCACAATTCGAGACTGTTTACACCTTTACATCCTCTAATGTACGTTTCCTACTACAATCATCCGAAATACATCACCGTAGCTGATACCAAAGCAATTTTGACGTTAGTGATTTAAGATCTCATCCGGGGTAGCCTTAGGGAATTACAGTAATTACTGTTATATCATTATAGGCAATGGCATCGGAATCAAATCACTGCAGGCGTTACTATTAACATCAATTGCAATATTGTCGTTTCATTAAATCATTCATCAAAACCACAGCCCTTGATTAAAATCGTAAACGTCTTATTCAAATAACACTCACCTGTTTGAATGTTTTTTAACACCAAAAGTACAAATGTACGTTCCAGTTGGGTCAAACACGTAATTCATACGTCTGCAACATCTTTCCCGATAGTAAACAATCAAAACGAAAAAAGTATTTAATGTTCCCCTCGGGATACCTAGTAAGTTAAAACTTCTTGCCTCCTGATTGTTTCTGAAACTTAGAGGGAAAATATATTCCTGCCGACTTGGAAGCGACGTAGCTCCAAACAACACTTTTTATAAACATGTAAAGAATTAGTATTTATGATTTAAAATAAAAGAAAATACCCAATGCCAACCGCAATCCACTCAGCCGGACAAAGATGATGCCATTACTCGTAAATACTGTACTCGCTCAGCTTCGCGCCTCCGCATGGAGGCAGAAATCGGGTCCCGCTGACCGCAAGAGACTCTCTGACGGCTCGTGAAACCCGCCGGGAATAGAGAATCAGCTGCTTAAGCCCAGTCTAGACGGAGTAAAGATGCCGCAGAGCCATTTCCATCCCTCTAACAAATGAAGACGACCCACTTTATATTCCCTTCCCTCCCCACCCCGCTCCTCCTCCTCCCCTCCCCTAACGCACACATCCCATCACTCCTAACACCCTCCCCCATGTCCCTATCATTCTATTTCCTTGCCCTATCACACTCCTTTCCCCCTCTTCTACCACCCCCAACCCTACCTCAAACACCTTTCTATTTCTTTCCCTTGGCACCCTCCTCCCCCTTCTCCTAACACCCTCCTTTTCCCTCCTCTTAACAACCTCCAGCTCCCCTCCCCTATAACCCTTCTTCTCCCACTCCCTAAAACCCTCCTCCCTGCCCTTAACAATCCCCCTTTCCCTCCTACTAACCCTTCCTCCCTACCCTAAGCGCTCTCCTTTTCCCTCCCCCTCCCACCCTCCTTCCCCCCGTCCCTAATGCACTCCTCATCCCTTTCCCTAACAACCTCTACCCCCCCCCTCCATCCCACAACCTCGTCCCTAGGGATGCCACGAGTC
>NC_091571.1:29701271-29703771 GCF_042767895.1 Penaeus vannamei | reverse complement strand
GAGAGAGAGAGAGAGAGAGAGAGAGAGAGAGAGAGAGAGAGAGAGAGAGAGAGAGAGAGAGAGATGTTAGAGATGAGAGAGAGAGAGAGAGAGAGAGAGAGAGAGAGAGAGAGAGAGAGAGAGTGAGAGAGAGAGAGAGAGAAGAGAAAAAGAGAGAGAGAGAGAAAGAGAGAAAGAGAGAGAGAGAGAGAGAGAGAGAGAGAGAGAGAGAGAGAGAGAGAGAGAGAGAGAGAGAGAGAGAGAGAGAGAGAGGGAGAGAGAGAGAGAGACAGAGAGAGAGAGAGAGAAAGAGGGAGGGAGAGAGGGAGGAAGGGAGGGAGGAAGGGAAGGAGGAAGGGAGGGAGGGAGGCAGGGAGAGGGAGAGAGAGAGGGAGAGGGAGGGAGGGAGGGAGAGAGAGAGAGGGAGAGGGAGGGGAGGGAGGGAGGGAGGGAGGGAGGAGGAGAGGGAGAGAGAGGGAGAGGGAAAAAGAGGGAGAGAGAGAGAGAAAAAAAGAGAGAGAGAGAGAGAAAGAGTGAGAGATAGAGAGAGAGAGAGAGAGAGAGAGAGAGAGAGAGAGAGAGAGAGAAAGAGAGAGAGAGAGAAAGAGAAAGAGAAAGAGAAAGAGAAAGAGAGAGAGAGAGAGAGAGAGAGAGAGAGAGAGAGAGAGAGAGAGAGAGAGAGAGAGAGAGAGAGAGAGAGAGAGAGAGAGAGAGAGAGAGAGAGAGAGGGGGGGGGGGAGGTAGGGGGAAATAGTAAGAGAGAGAGAGAGAGATCCACTTCCCTGCCTAACCGGAAGGAAACCCTTTTATTTTAACCTCTCACTGGATCTTGAAGTAGCAGAGGAGAAAAACATTGGCAAAGTTAGCCCACTTGACCACGTGTCGCATCTCAGCTGACTTCGCACACGGGGACAAAAGCTTCACGCTTCGTAAACCTTAATGACGCCTGATGCTCCAACTTCAGTCTCCTCGGGAATGAATGATTGAGGATGGGGATAATGAAGGTGCTGCCATCTATTGGAGTGGAAGTTCGCCAATATCAAGTTTGAATTTGGATCCAGAACGTGTTTGTGATACAGGGATTATTATCGCTTTGATAAGGATCCGACTAAATCATAATTACTCCCTTTTGCAATGCACAAAAACGAGCAGTCTGAACAGTTTGGCAATAACAATATCTTTACAAGCATTGAAGTAATATGGAGATTTATGAGGTCAGCGCGAGCACGGATTTCTGCCGTAATCCCCGCACAAGCATTCGCATTTCCTTTATCGCATTTGTATTCAATGTCAGGCAAAATGAAATAAAGCAAATGCATCAAGATAAATCACCGGGCGCCCCCCCCCCCTACCTTCGACCCTCACCCTAACCCGCCGGAGGAGAGCAACCGCCATTCGAAAACCTAGAAAAACAATGAAAGAAAAATGGTGGAGGCGAGCGGGAGGAAAACACTAAACCGAAGAAACTACGTTGATTTTCCCTTGGATTACGACCCAAGATCCTCCAGAATAAAAGTTGAGAGATAACGGGGAGGCCTTCGGGGAGACTCGTTCTTGTATATATACGAGCATAATAAAATCTTTAAAAACAGACATTCGTCTATACTGTATTGGTATGGTCGACTCAGTGAAATAACTTGACTGTGACATGCATGTCTGTTAATATCTGTCTCTCTCTCTCTCTCTCTCTCTCCCTCTCTCCCTCTCTCCCTCTCTCCCTCTCTCTCTCTCTCTCTCTCTCTCTCTCTCTCTCTCTCTCTTCTCTCTTCTCTCTCTCTCTCTCTCTCTCTCTCTCTCTCTCTCTCTCTCTCTCTCTCTCTATCACACACACACACACACACACACACACACACACACACACACACACACACACACACACACACACACACACACACACACACACACACACACACACACACACACAAAAAAAAAAAAAAAATGGAAGAGGAAGAGAGGAGGGGATCACAAGGCTTTTGATGGATAAAGCGACGGCCGCAGGTGGTGCAAGATGCAAGCCTCGCCTTTTGGCAAGACACGGAAACAGAAATCAAATGAATCGCAGGATAAATGATACTCTGGTCAATACTTCTTTGGCAATGTCTGACCTCAGTGACATATCAGATCGGCTAAATGTTTGGCAATCATATTATCAAATATCAGATTAATATATATATATATATATATATATATATATATATATATATATTTATATATATATATTTCTTTATTTACCAATGTTAAAAAACAACAACCTATATTAAATATACCACGAAAAATTACCTCTCCCCCCAAAAAAAGGAAGATAAGTTGACTGATTACCAATCAAATACAATAAATGAAAACACACACAAATTCCAACAACTTCATAACCCGCCAAGTATAGCTTCAAAAGCCGAATCCACCACGCATTTCAAAAATATTTATCCCGCTACAAATCACGAAATAAAAACACATGGAATCCCAATAATCCCGGGGATACCATAACTAAATCGTGGCGGCCGCTTGATCGCTGTGCTACTAT
>NC_091571.1:29681271-29683771 GCF_042767895.1 Penaeus vannamei | reverse complement strand
ACACAACTAAATATAAGTGCGGAATACACTGAAAAGTGAGGGACGTTCCTACAGAGGTGCTGACAACTGGGAGTCTGCATATGATCGTTGCTGAAAACCGCATCAATCTGGCCGAACAATTTATGCCGGTGTGTATATATATACACAGGTATATGCAAGGAATTTATTTTGTATATATATACATATATAAACACATATATGTATGTGTATATATATATATTTATATACATATATCATATATAAATATATATATATACATATGTGTGTGTGTGTGTGTGTGTGTGTGTGTGTGTGTGTGTGTGTGTGTGTGTGTGTGTGTGTGTGTGTGTGTGTGTGTGTGTGTGTGTGTGTGATATAAATATGTATATATATGTGTATGCATATATAAGTGTGTATATATAATATATATATATATATATATATATATATATATATATATATATATGTACATATGTATACATTTATATGTATGTGTGTGTACACTTATATATACATATATACATACATATACATGTATGCATATATACATGAAAACATATATACATCTACCCATGTGTACCTGTAGCCTCTACCCATACACATATACATACGCATACATATATGTATATATGTATATAGACTATGTATATATGTATATAGGATATGTGTATATGTAGCCTATGTATGTATGCATATACGAATGCATTTATGCATGCACGTACTGAACCATCAGCTACCTATCAAGCTGCTTATTTGAATTGCTAGTGAGTAGCAATCAAACGTCTGAACGAGTTATGTAGTCTGACGAAAGTTTACGAGTTAATAGTGATAATAGACGATGTCGGTTTTGGGTGTTGATTTTAGGTCCCGAAGGCTTGGTCTTAGTGAGATGTGTCGTACATCCTAGTCTATCTGAACCATTAGTTATTTTCGAAACTGAAGTCGCTCGCGCGTAAATGTACCAGCTACAATCGCAAGCAATCTGGTACCTGCGTTGGCACAGATGCGAAAATAAACGGAACCTTCCCCACGTCTAATTTCAACGTGAATGAAAGTTGGAATGAATTCAATATGGACTTTAGAATATCAGAATTGGAGAAGAGAGCGAAAGAGCAAACTTTAAAAGAGCCATTGCTCTGGAAAACCAGTCTTTAAAGAGTGCCGCCTGCAATCGATCTCTGCCCGCCAAGAATAATTTCGGGACTATTGCATAGGTTCCGTAGGTTTTACCTCTTGCAAAGGCCTATATCAGTGGTTCCCAAACTGTGGGCCTTGGCCCCCTGGGGGCCATATTGCAGAGTGCAGGGGGCCATAATCTGTGGACTATATTAAATTTCTTTAGTGTATGACTGTAGATATTATGCCTAGCGGTCGGCCATGGACAAGTATCCTGTATGAAAATGGGTAACGACCAGAAAAAGTTTGGAAACCACTGTCCTATATGGATAGAGTCGAATACACGTAGGTCTACTACGCATAATGCTTTTCACATCATTTTCATGATGCAAATCTACTAACAGCATATACAGACAGCGAGGTGGGATCAGTGCGTAAATAATAATAATATTGATAACAACAATAATAATAATTCCATTACTGGAACAGCCATAACACACAGACACTTTGTATATCAAGTCAAACTTCTGTGTGTTTATCAAGAATAATTGTCAAAGTAAAGGCTGATTCAATTTCTCGTTGGTATGTACAGTAATAATTGGAATGGCATTTGCATGAGGCAAGATGCGTTAACTTGATGTTTCGAATGAGTTTTATCAGCAATGGGGATACATGCTGACCTACTTATATTAATTAAAATTAGCATAAACAAACGCTGTATGAAAATATCTATCATCAACATCTGTTCCCTGTTTTATAAACTAAGAACACTATCAATCTTAAACCACAAACTGCGCCTTCATTTCTTGGCACTATGGAAGCAATACAAATATATATATAGATATGGACATAAATAACTGATGACAATTCATCTGTCGTCGTATAAATTAAATTCAGTGAAAGCCACGTCCGGAATGACTCGACAATAGAGAACGCCGAAGCTTTCGAGGGCTGACGAGACAGAGACAAACTAGTGCTGCGCCAAAACTATTTCCGAGAGAAGTGTTGGGGAATCTATACATATATACAAACAAATATAAATGTATATGTACACACATACACATAAATGCATGTTTACATATATACATATATATACAAACATACATACATACACAAAATGCATGTTTACATATATACATATATATACAAACATACATATATACACAAAATGCATGTTTACATATATACATATATATACAAACATACATATATATACATACATACATACATATACATACATACATATACATACATACATATATATATACATACATACATATATATACATAAATACATAAATAAATATACATACTTACATAAATAAATATACATACAAACAAACATATATATACATACACACATATATATACATACATACATACATACATATATATATACATACATA
>NC_091571.1:29661704-29664204 GCF_042767895.1 Penaeus vannamei | reverse complement strand
TATTTCCTTTTCCTTCCTCTTAATAATTTTCTTCGTTATCCTCACGTATTTTTATCCCTATTCACCATATCCTTTATCCTTTTATATTCTTCCACCATTCTCCTTCAGTGGTTTCCTTTCATGCATCTTCACCTCATTTCCTTCATATCCTTTCACTTTCGTTGTCATTTATATTGTGTCACAGTTTTCTTTCTTCACCTTTCCTTTACTTTCTTTCATCTCTTTCATTCAATAATTTCCTTTCAGTGTTCCCTTTAGTCATATCCTTTCACCCAGGGCACTTTATTTCCTTCATATTCTTTCAACATTTCACTTGACGATATCTCTTTCGTTCATTTCCACATCATTTCCTTCAAATCCTCTTATCCATTTTCTTGAATAAACATTTTTTTCACCCATTTCCATCACATTTCTTTCATATCCTTTCACCCATTTCCTTCAGAGATATTCTTGCCCCATTTCCACTTCATTTCTGCGATACTCTTTCACCCTTTTCTTTCAATCGTTCTTTTCTTCTTCCTTCTACATCACATTTCCAACACATCCTTTTATCTCTCTCATTCCTCTGTGTTCTTTCATTCTCTCCACTTCCTTCATATCCTGTCATGTGCATCCAACGTAGGAATTCGTCCTTGTTCATCCTATTCTACTTGTCCTTCTTCCTTTTCATTGCATTCATTCATTCCTTGTTACTCATTCTCATTCTTCTTCACACTGCGCGATGACTATTTTCTTTTCTTTTTTCTCGATGCTTAACTCTTTTTCCCCGGTTTATCAGTCTTCTGCCAGTCTTTATTTTCACTTTCACTTTTAGTTCCACATTTTTCGGTCTTTTCACTCTGATATTTTCACTCTCGAGTTGCTCTTACACTTTCGCATGTCATTCTTCGTTTCCCTTCGTTTCTCATACTCTGACCTCTTATACTCTGACCTATATTTTACGGATTCCAATCCCCACTCACATGTTTTCACTCATTTTCACTTCTTCCTCTTTCTCTCGCTATACCATCCTCACTCTGGTACTCCCATTCTTCATTGTCAAATCACCTTCATTTCCATTTTTACTCCTCTTTTTCCCCTCAGTCTTCACACCTCCTCCTCACTCTTTCGTCCTTCCATCCTTTCACATTCTCATTCCTCATTTTCACACCTCATTCTCCCGCCCACTTTCCTCATTTTCACACCTTATTCTCACGCTCACTTTCCTCATTTTCACACCTTATTCTCACGCTCACTCTCCTCATTTTCACTCCATTCTCGCTCTCGCACTCTGACCCGATCTGCCACTTTCAGTCCTGAGTCACCGTTCCTTGGCTTAACCTCGGTGGCTTAATCAAGGAGCTAATTTCCTGTTTCGGTTATTGTGTTCGTTACGCACTTGTTATCCTCCGCCGGTCAACCCCACACACGTGCAGCGGTTAATAAAAGGCCAAAAAATTGTGATTAATGTCTTTATGCTGTAAATGTTGGTCGTCTTTCTTTCTTTGTGTTTTTTCCTTTCTTCTGATCCTTTGTGCATCTTTTTTTTGAGGAGATATGCAGCGTAATATCTTTTTTGTCGCTGGTATTGTTTTGCTTTGTTAGCTTTGAATACGTGCTTGTAAAATCGCTGATTCAGACTGTCAATACATTTTCGCCTGGTGACTTTTTGAGAGATCAAATGTGAAAGATTTTGCCACCTAGAAAGCAAGAACACTGCGACACGTCGAGACTTTACGGTTGCGAAAGTTTCGGCCAAAAACAAACAGAAAAGATTTAGAGATGGTGTCCCACTCAGGATTAAATCTTAAAGTCGCACTGTAAGTAGCGGAAGCATACACGTGCGCCGGCCTCGTCCCGCCGGCGAGAACTTATTTAAGAGCCCCGAACGTTAAGTGTCTTGAGCGTTTGTGAATCACTGCATATTGTTGATTTGCATTCTGTGCAGAAATAGTTGCGCGAGCTCGTAAGCCGCCTTGCCGGAAGACGCATCAGGAAGAATTCTTTTTGTCTCAAGACGGGATCTCCTACAATGACTTTTTTTTTTGCGATACCCTTATCATGAATGAAGTGCTATTACCACTGCTATCAAATCAGTGAGCAAGTGACCCTTTTGTTGCAATTCCAGATGTCTTTGTCAAGCTAAATTCACTAGTCTTGTTAAACATCACTTCGCATTCCGGCTGCTTGTGCTCTCACCCACGGGACTTGTAACAGCACATTCTGCACATCACAACAACTCATGGCCACGCCATCCTGCCCGTGATACTTAGACCACCCCAGCCTTCTTTTCATCTCGCATGGCCTCTCGAACCTGCCTTTAACCTTACCGACACCTCTAGCTGGACCAAAAACCTCACAGGACCGCTCCAGCCTGCCTGAATCATCTTCCCAATACCACCCATCCTGCCTGTAACTACACCTCAACACCACCCAGCCCGATGCATCCTGCGTCTAACCCGCCCCAGGCTGGCCCTCACCACCTCATGATAGCCAGGGGGTTATGAGGCGCACCAGAAAC
>NC_091571.1:29633182-29638182 GCF_042767895.1 Penaeus vannamei | reverse complement strand
ACAACACGAAAGCAAAGAAAACAGAGAAAATTAAAGAAAAGACAACAGAGAGACAACACGAAAGCAAAGAAAACAGAGAAAATGAAAGAAGAGACAACAGAGAGACAACACGAAAGCAAAGAAAACAGAGAAAATGAAAGAAAAAACAGAGAAACAACACGAAAGAAAAGAAAACAAAGAGACAACACGAAAGCAAATATAACAGAGAGACAATATAGAAATGATGATAGACAGGCGGCGAACGAATGCATATTAGTCTCTCATTTCCCTCTCCATCATCGCCTAAGCGGCCATAGTCCATTATTCCTTATTATCACGCCGGGAATGCCTCTTCCTCTTCCATCTCGTCTCCATTTGTTATTCATGATCATTCTGTCACCCTCATCTACTCTGTCCATTTATCTTGACTCCTTTTCACTATGAGTTCTGTTTGTTTCCCTTTTTCGCTTATCTTAATTTCTTTCTTTGTCTCTTTCTTTATTTGTTATCTTTATTTCTATTTGATTCCCGTTTTCTTGCTGTTTCTCTGAATATAATTTCTTCAACTCTAACTCCCTTACTCTATCGCCATATTCATCTTTAACACATTAATCTTGATTTCCTTCTCTAATTATATCCATTTCCATATTTATCTCTATCTCCATCTTTATGTTACTCTATATCTCTTCCTCTGTTTATCTCCATATCCTCTTATTTCCTTTTCCTTCCTCTTAATCGTTTTCTTCGTTATCCTCACGTATTTTTATCCCTATTCACCATATCCTTTATCCTTTTATATTCTTCCACCATTCTCCTTCAGTGGTTTCCTTTCATGCATCTTCACCTCATTTCCTTCATATCCTTTCACTTTCGTTGTCATTTATATTGTGTCACAGTTTTCTTTCTTCACCTTTCCTTTACATTCTTTCATTTCTTTCATTTATTTCCTTTCAATGTTTCCTTTAGTCATATCCTCTCACCAAAGTCACTTTATTTCCTTCGTGTCCTTTCACCATTTCCCTTGACGATATCTTTTTCTTTCATTTCCTCATCATTTCCTTCAAATCCTCTTGTCCATTTTCTCTAATAATTTTTTTTCACCCATTTCCATCACATTTCCTTCATATCCTTTCACCCATTTCCTTCAGAGATATTCTTGCCCCATTTCCACTTCATTTCTGCGATACTCTTTCACCCTTTTCTTTCAATCGTTCTTTTCTTCTTCCTTCTACATCACATTTCCAACACATCCTTTTATCTCTCTCATTCCTCTGTCTTCTTTCATTCTCTTCACTTCCTTCATATCTTGTCATGTGCATCCAACGTAGGAATTCGTCCTTGTTCATCCTATTCTACTTGTCCTTCTTCCTTTTCATTGCATTCATTCATTCCTTGTTACTCATTCTCATTCTTCTTCACACTGCGCGATGACTATTTTCTTTTCTTTTTTCTCGATGCTTAACTATTTTCCCTCGGGTTATCAGTCTTCTGCCACTCTTTATTTTCACTTTCACTTTTCGTTCCTCATTTTTCGGTCTTTTCACTCTGATATTTTCACTCTCGAGTTGCTCTTACACTTTCGCATGTCATTCTTCGTTTCCCTTTGCCCTCTCATACTCTGACCTCTTATACTCTGACCTATATTTTAAGGATTCCAATCCCCACTCACATGTTTTCACTCATTTTCACTTCTTCCTATTTCTCTCGCTATACCATCCTCACTCTGGCACTCCCATTCTTCATTGTCAAATCACCTTCATTTCCATTTTTACTCCTCTTTTTCCCCTCAGTCTTCACACCTCACCCTCACTCTTTCCTCCTTCCATCCTTTCACATTCTCATTCCTCATTTTCACACCTCAGTCTCCCGCCCACTTTCCTCATTTTCACACCTTATTCTCACGCTCACTTTCCTCATTTTCACACCTTATTCTCACGCCCACTTTCCTCATTTTCACACCTTATTCTCACGCTCACTCTCCTCATTTTCACTCCACTCTCGCTCTCGCACTCTGACCCGATCTGCCACTTTCAGCCCTGAGTCACCGTTCCTTGGCTTAACCTCGGTGGCTTAATCAAGGAGCTAATTTCCTGTTTCGGTTATTGTGTTCGTTACGCACTTGTTATCCTCCGCCGGTCAACCCCACACACGTGCAGCGGTTAATAAAAGGCCAAAAAATTGTGATTAATGTCTTTATGCTGTAAATGTTGGTCGTCTTTCTTTCTTTGTGTTTTTTCCTTTCTTCTGATCCTTTGTGCATCACTTTTTTTTTGAGGAGATATGCAGCGTAATATCTTTTTTGTCGCTGGTATTGTTTTGCTTTGTTAGCTTTGAATACGTGCTTGCAAAATCGCTGATTCAGACTGTCAATACATTTTCGCCTGGTGACTTTTTGAGAGATCAAATGTGAAAGATTTTGCCACCTAGAAAGCAAGAACACTGCGACACGTCGAGACTTTACGGTTGCGAAAGTTTCGGCCAAAAACAAACAGAAAAGATTTAGAGATGGTGTCCCACTCAGGATTAAATCTTAAAGTCGCACTGTAAGTAGCGGAAGCATACACGTGCGCCGGCCTCGTCCCGCCGGCGAGAACTTATTTAAGAGCCCCGAACGTTAAGTGTCTTGAGCGTTTGTGAATCACTGCATATTGTTGATTTGCATTCTGTGCAGAAATAGTTGCGCGAGCTCGTAAGCCGCCTTGCCGGAAGACGCATCACGAAGAATTCTTTTTGTCTCAAGACGGGATCTCCTACAATGACAGTTTTTTTTTTTATTGCGATACTCTTATCATGAATGAAGTGCTATTACCACTACTATCAAATCAGTGAGCAAGTGACCCTTTTGTTGCAATTCCAAATGTCTTTGTCAAGCTAAATTCACTAGTCTTGTTAAACATCACTTCGCATTCCAGCTGCTTGTGCTCTCACCCACGGGACTTGTAACAGCACATTCTGTACATCACAACAACTCATGGCCACGCCATCCTGCTCGTGATACTTAGAGGACCACCCCAGCCTGCTTTTCATCTCGCATGGCCTCTCGAACCTGCCCTTAACCTTACCGACACCTCTAGCTGGACCAAAAACCTCACAGGACCGCTCCAACCTGCCTGAATCATCTTCCCAATACCACCCATCCTGCCTGTAACTACACCTCCTCAACACCACCCAGCCCGATGCATCCTGCGTCTAACCCGCCCCAGGCTGGCCCTCACCACCTCATGATAGCCAGGGGGTTATGAGGCGCACCAGAAACTGACACATTATCGATAAGGCTGCCGTTAGGAAGTGTGTAGAGCACGGTGCCCCCGCCAAGTCTGATCACCACCGGAGGAAGATCAATAACTGAGTTTGGTCACGTGAGAAAATGAACCTTTCACCTGGATGCAACTCTGACACAGGAGCATCTCCTGGCCTTCCTCCGGATGTGGAAAGGTGCGTCGAGTTGTAATGCTTCGTGGGGACACATTGGTTGTCTTGATGTTTTGTTTTTTCTTCCGTCCTTTGACGAATTCACTTTTACATTTCATTTTCCGATTTTTTTTCCTCAACCAAAACAGATCAAGTAACCGGGAAGGATACGTACCTAAGAATATTTTCATCTCTCCCCATGCAAGCGGAAAATAGAACACGGACAAATGATGGGTCCAAATCTTGGAAAAGTTGGAGAGTTTCTCAGACTCGCCGTCACTTTAATCCTCTCCTCCTGCCTCTCACGACATCTTTCTGTTCGCACCAAGTGATTCTGAGCTTTGTCGAAACTGGAGGCTGGAACATTTTGTTTTCGAACAGATCGATTCGCTTTTTTCGGTTTATGTAGTTCTTCCTTTTCTTTCTCTTATTCCTTTTTCAGTGCTTTATTTTATTTGTTATGAAATCCATAGGTGTAGTGTTTTATATTATATGTATATCGGGTATAATATGATATCTTGGCAGGGAAATCTGGACAGAAATGACATGCTACAATGACGAAGATTTAATCAGGGATTGTTCACCAGATTTCTCTTAGTTAGCATTACACTTCCGAATCGTTCAAAACAAATTCGTTTCAGATACTTAGCAAGTGAATCGAGGCAAACGTTTCAAGGCGTAAAGTTACATTCTCCTTAGATTCTCCATTCAGCGACCAATCAAACTAGCAATCAAATCCTATAGCGCCAGTTTACCGCTGTATCTAAATGTTAAAGGCATCATGAAAGTCTGATTTCTCTTGAATTATTCACCTTGAAGAAAGCGACAGCCAAAGGTTTCTGTTACATTCTGAACCCGAAAAATACAGCCGACCGATAAAGATCCCTGAAATGGCCCATAATCCTGCCAAATGATCTCACTTGTCGATCGGATCAAAAATAGAGAAACGATTCTCTTGTCGCGGAAAATGCGATTTACTCCTCAGGTTCTTTTGAAAATTTCCAAGAAATAATGAGGGAAATTAGAAATAAGAACCGTGTGTCCGTGATACGAGAAAATACCCAGGTGATATTGCTTAAGTATGAATGGCTCGCGTGTGTAAGGTGTTTAGATGCGCTGTGTGTTCTTGAGCAGGTCTTATTATTTGAATATATTTGCACACATTCGCGCGCACAAACACGCATACAAATGTGTGTGTATGGATATCCATATATATGTATATGTATATGTATATATATGTGTATCTATATATATGTATGTATATCTATATATGTATGTATATCTATATATGTATGTATATCTATATATATGTACATATGTATTCATTTATATATATACGTATAAAAATACATACATGTATACACACCCACACCCACCCACACACACACACACAAATATAAATATATATATATATATATATATATATATATATATATATATATATATATATATATATATAAGCAAGTGTTTGTGTGTGCATTTTGACTATTTTGTTTTATATAACATGCATTATAGACAAACTGCGCATTAATACCTTGTTGGACATATGAATATCAAGTTTTTTTTTTATCCTCGCCACGTCATGTTGTTATCCTTGTTATTCATTGCTG
>NC_091571.1:29600682-29608182 GCF_042767895.1 Penaeus vannamei | reverse complement strand
GACAATTTGTCACTTACAAACACATTCTACATTTATCACTTATCTTACATGACATCTTATTATTAATGTCACCCATGCATACATCTTTCCGCATATGCAGTAACCAACTCTCACAGACACAGTAAAAAAAAAGTATACAAAAATAAAAAAATATATCTTTTTACTTTATTTCTCTCATGCATCATACAATGTAGAGATAAAACCTGAAATCATAAATACAAGGAACATTTGTATTAATTAGCTGACTAAACATGAAACTTAATGAAAACATATCACTCAGTATTATCCACAATGTATACTTCCAGACCACTCGGCATTAGTCTCAGCAGAGAATAGACAAGACGCTAAGTGTAAATACAGTATATACTTCCAGACCACTCTGCATTATCTGCAATAAAACAAATATTAAACATTTTTCTTCAGCATCAGTACACTTATCATGACACCCACTTCAATCAGGGCAGGAATGACAGACGTAAGCCCAAATATCCACCAATAAAGCCTGCAGTCCCAAGAATCTACCACCATATATGCTAAGCTGACTGAAGCTCCACAATGGCAGGCAATAGCTGGAATCAAGTTAAGGAAATTATGCAATCTCCTAATGCCCTGTTAATAAATATATGTTAAAGATAGAATAAGAATAATACAGGAGGGATATTAAATCTCTACAGCATTTTCTAACAGAATAAACATATTTTTAAAAATATTATCAATATTATTATTGCTATTTTTATTAATTTCATTGCATTTATTATTATTATAACTATTATCATTACTATTACTATTATCATCATTATCATTACTACCATTATTATTATTATTACTATCATTAGCATTGTTAATATCATTATTATCATTATCATTATCAATTTCTTTATTATCATTATCATTATCAATTTCTTTATTATTATTATCATTATCAATGTCTTTATCATAATTATCATTATATATATATATATATATATATATATATATATATAAATATATATAAATATATATAAATATATATACATAACATAATTATTTTTATCTTTTTTATTAACATTCTTAATATCATTATCATCAGTATCATCATCATCATCATCTTTATTATCATCATCAGTATCATTATCATTATCATTATCATAAGAGAGAGGAGTACCAACAGCAGTTTTTTTATTGTCAATAATGGTAGGAATACTGTGACACATAACTATGTGAGTGAATGCTTTTGTAAATTACAAACATAATGCATTTTAATATATTCCAAATTTCCATACACCAAAGTCAAAGGGAGACATTGTGGCTAAATTCAATATATTTCTGAGCTTAGATTTTTGCCAAATTGCATAAATCCTATGAAACATGAAACAAAGGTGCCAAGAGAGTGTGAGGCTTAATGTAATGCATACTTTGATGTAATTTTTTTTGCTTTTTTTTCTGGAAGCAAGCAGGTTCAAAAGTCATGGAAAAGTAGACATCATCGTAGTTTGCAACTAGATAAACTAATCTGTACTGATAGTATGCAATACAATACATGTGATTTTTACTGTAGTTTTGTCTTGCAAAATATTTACATATATATGACTTCACAAGTGCACAACCATCAAGGAGTCCATTAATAGAACTTTGTTACCTCACCTGGGGCAGTATTCACAAAAGGTCTATGACTTTTCTTTGCGATTTTGTCTCTGATTTGCACTATTGCCACATCTCAGAGTTAATGCTGGTAATAGAGATAACATGTAGATCCTTATAGATTCTATTTTGATAATCTATTTTAATAAAAAGGTATGGTAAATATGGCAATAAATCTTATTGACAGTACAACAATAATATTACACATTTAGTATATTTGTGTGATGTGGCATACCTGTGTTCATTGTCATTGCATCAATCGTAAAGGTGGGCAATGTTACTTGTGTTTTTTGATAAAATACAGCAAGAAAAACATAGGAGAAGGCTCAATTACTATTTGATAATTCATCAAAAGAGGAAAATTTGCCTAAAAACAAATTTAAAACCATTCTTATGCATAAGGACAAAATTAAAGACAGTCCTTCCATTTTTTAATAGAATAGCTATAAAATATAAGAAACGACTAAATCAGCACTTTACAATCAACCAAAAAGGGTCTTCCAAGGTTTTTATATTCTATTCAATGAAGAGTTATCTTAAAATTTGTCAATGATTCAGTCAAGGTTTTAGGACTGGTGTAGAAGTGTCCCACACGCATAAGGACTGTCTTTAAAACTACAATACAGATTTACTCAAGTTTGAAGATAATTCTGCATTGAATAGGATAGAAAACAACTTGGAAGACCCTATTGATTGATTGTCAAATGTTAATTTATTTGTTTCTTCTATATTATGGCTATTTTCTATTCACAAACGTAAGGACTGTTTTTAATTTTGTCCTTACACATAAAGACAAAATTCTCACATATTGAAGATTATTCCATTTTAGAAATAATGGGAAAATGTTTATTAAGCTGTCTCCTACATTTATACTGCTGTATTATAAAAACACACACACACACACACACACACACACACACACACACACACACACACACACACACACACACACACACACACACACACACACACACACACACACACACACACACACACACACACACACACACACACACACACACACACACACACACACACACACACACACACACACACACACACACACACACACACGCACACACACACACACACACAAATAGTATCTCCCACCTTTACAACTGATGCAATGACAATAAACACAGGTATGTCACATCACATTTAATTTTACTAAATGTGCAATATTACCGTTGTGATATCAGTAAGCTTTATTGCCAAATTTTCCAAACCTTATTATTACAATAGATTATTAAAATCAGTCTATAACAATTTACAAGTTATTTCTATAACTTCGGGATGTGGCAACAGTGCAAATCAGAGACAAAATCACAAAGAAAAGTCATAGACCTTTCATGAATACCGCCCCAGAGTTCACCGTTCCTTGCGTTTTTGGGATTTTATTTTTTCTTTATTATAATTTTTATTATTATTATTATTATTATTATTATTATTATTATTATTATTATTATTATTATTATTATTATCATTATTATTATTATTTATTTATTATTATTATTATTATTTTTTTTTTTTTTTTTGACAAATAACATCAATATTGATGGTGTTATTATCATCATTATGGAAATCATAATTTTCATGACGTTATTGACATTTTAATATCATTAATGATATAAATGAAAATATTACAAAAAAAAAAGGAAAGGGGTATTCAGGTGAGATATATAGTACTAATATCTGGCTCATTAATGATTCAGTACTTCTGGCACCATCTAAGTGTAAATACAATTAATAAATAAAACTCACAGTGGAAATGGCTTGTACATACATATCATCCCCTGTAGCAGGAACAGGAGCCTCCAGGAACATCATTGCAACACTCATTTGGGTTGTGACAACTATGATTGTTCCAAATTGGGACCCACTGGTCTAAAACATTTGGCATATATCTGTGTGTATGGGGGGGGGCGGGGGTGAGTGCATGAGTACATGTGCGTCTTGGTTTGAAAAAGAAAAAGAAAAAGAAAGAAAGAAAAAAAACATTCCTATACATAATTCACCTCAATTTCATTCTTCCTTCAGTTTTAACATACAAGTAGTTTCAAAGAATTAGATATAATGTTAAGGGGCCCATCCCAGATAGGGGGGGTGAAGGAGGTCAAATTGAGTTAGCTAGCATATAGTATAGGTAAATGGATGAGGAAACTACCAAACAAGTATTAAAGCCTAGCTGTGGCTGGTTCACGGACAATGGATGCTGGACCCACTAAACACCTGGGGAGGTATGTCGGTATATCTAAAAAAAAAAAAAAAAAACTTTTGTGTCCTTTTACACACAAAATATGCTTCCATTGAGACTCCCTAATAATATGTTGTACCTTATGAAGTGATCTGTATGTATATCGAGTATGAAGCACTAATAATTAAAAATAGCCAAATTAGTAAGGATTGAAATGTTTCTGTTAGGCTTTACTCAACAGTTGGTACATCACAGCATCGCAAAATTTGATTTGATAAAGGGCAATTCAATATGAAGGGTACCTAAAAGTCAGATTTATGAACTTCGGATATATAAGTGAGATACTGATTATTTCATATTGAAGATGATAGTACACAGTAATACCCAATCTAAAATAAAAATTATACGGAATTTTGAGTTCGTTTCTGTGTGCAGTCTTCATCTAGAGTTGAAAAAGCTACCGCATTTGCTTTGTGTGTTTCCAATAAAAAATATTACGTTTATATGTTACCATAGGTCTTAGGTACCATAAATACACAAATATCCAACCACACCTTGGCATCTGCATGATTTTATGCACTTCTCAGAAAAGATAATGGGTGCAAATAACTAAATACCAACTCTGCACTCATTCCTCTTTGCAACCAGTTAATATTGACAATTATCAAAGAAAACAGTTTGATAGGAACAACTAATATATTTTATTCCCTTACATATAGAAGTCAATGTTGGCCTGCTAAATGAGGATGATCAAATTTTAAAACTCTATGTGCATGTCTTTACATACGGATGATTCTCGAAAATCATAAACCCCCAGTGATCATGCCCCCCCTTATGTGGAGCATGGAAAAAATTCAACTACTTCGGTAATTCTTGAATCCCATGTACGAAATTCGTATGCTTTTAAAATTCTGAAAATTGAACTGCCATGTTGTATTTATGGTAGGACTTTATAACTAGGATGATTTTGTACTGATATATCCATCCACAGTTCTCCAATTCTTCAAAACTGAAGTATAAAGTATAGAAAAAAAAAGTGTTTATCTGGTTTAGATTAGTTGTCTTTATGGTAAAATGCATTTATTAAACTTTTCAGTAGAAAATATCTACTTTTATAAACACCAAACAAACAAAAAAATTACATACCTTTACAGAATAGCGTCCTTATTGAAAATGAAAATTCCTATTGACTTAGTAATCATCGCATCGCAAAGCACACTAAATAAGCTTTTTTTTATACATAACATCATTAGATTCAGAGGAAAATAACCGTGATAACGAACTTTGACAAGTTGCCAGAATATAAAACTTCATATCTCCGTTCTTTGTTTACATGACCTTTGGTATATCCTAACTCTCATAATTTCCGTGCGATTCAAATGCAGTTTGTTAATTTCACTAGAGCATGGGAGCCCTGAGGCTGTGTAAATGGCTGATTTTTAAATTTTTGCCTTAATCAAAAAATATGATTTTTTTAAAGCTGTAAAAAGGGACCAAAAAGATTACTCTATGTCATGCAGACCCCCCCCCCCAAAAAAAAAAAAAAAAAAAAAAAATCGACCATTTACACAGCCTCAGGCTAGGGTTGATCTAACACAAATACTTTTGGGGGATTATTCACAGTAAAGGACTGTGGTAGTTAGGATGTATGGAAAACAAAGGGAAAAAAAAAGTGATTTTTTTTTTTTCTTTTACTTTTTTGGGGATGCCCCCCTATGGGGAAGCAAGGTTAAAATTTTATATGAAACGAAGTGTAATTCTATACTCTATATTATGCAAAAAGAGTCAATCAGTTACCTCTGACCAGTATTTTTTTATGATGCAATGTAGAAGGGAAAGGTCGTCATTTGCCAGGACGGTCTCCTTAATTCAAACACAAATAAAAGAATTTTGCAAATAAATAATCAAAAACTCTTTTCAAAGGATACATATCAGGGATGCAAGGCCTGTGAACATTGAAACGCCTGTCATAAATCCTATGATCTCAATAGCTGTCAGTCCAACGCCAGCAATCAAACCACCAAGAAATCTGAAAGAAAAAATAGAATAAGTACTCAAATGGAATCATTTGAAAAAAAAAAAAAAAAAAAAAAAAAAAAAAAAAAAAAAAAAAAAACATTTAAAAAAATCACACAAATAACAAAATAAAAACAACTCTAGAGAGCCAGATGAATATGAAAATAACTGGTAAATAAGGGAAAGGCAGAGGGATCATATAGCTGAAGGGAACTTCACAAAATTGAGAATGAATGTTGGAAACTTGAGGTACCTTTCAACTTTTATTTAAAAGTGTTCTTCATGATGATAGGAGACAATTTCATATGTATTATACAGTTACTACCTCTTACTACAAGTAGCTGAGGGGCACTTCACAAAACTGAAAATGAATGTTGGAGACTTGAAGTACCCTTCAACTTTGATTTTACAGTTTTCTTTTTGGATGATAGGAGACATTTTCATATGTATTATACAGTTACTATCTCTTGGTACAAGAACACAATTCAATGTCAATCTGCACTTTGGTCCTACACCAGAGACTCAGCATGAAAAGTACTGAATGTTAAAATTGGTCAAAAACAATCACCAGTACTCTATCTTGCTGATAAAGAACTAGTTTTGTTAATATATATAATATAATCCTGAAGATACTTTGCAAAACAACAGTCCTTGAATGATCTATAAGAGTACAATGGACAGCTTATGTAACCCATTAAAGATCAACCAACTGGAGAACTGAGAGAATCAAATCAGAGACATGGTGTACTGCTTTAGTCTGCTCTAATCCCTTGCTTGTTGTTGTCATGGGGGGCTTAGAAGACGGACACTGGTGCCAAAGTAGGACCTACCTTGGACCTCAACACTTGCCTCAACTAAATTTGCATGGTCTTTTCTTCTCCCCCTTTCCTTCTTTTATTCATCCCCTTCTTCTGTGCACATAAATGTGAAAGCCATGCTGAAAGAATGAAAAGCTGGCTTTGTGTCAGTCCTGAATGGCCTTCATACTCCATTTGCTCTGCCCTTTTTGCCCTTTTCACAACCATACTAACCTACAGCACTCTACAACCTCTGACATCTAACATATTTTGACCACAGTATTTTATCATAATGCTGTATGATCTTTCCTTACCTGAGAACTTTGCCGCAAAGCCTCAGCCTAACGCAATACTTTGAAAATATTGATTAAATATTGACCTTAGATGTTGATATAGCAAATTTTTTTCAATAAATAAATACTGTTTGGTCAACTCAATCACATCTTTACCTACTGATATGAAAAGAATAGCCTACAACCACAGGATGGTCAACCAGTTGTGTGTGAGTGTGTGTGTGTGTGAGTGTGTGTGAGTGTATGTGTGTGTGAGTGTGTGTGTGAGTGTGTGTGTGTGTGAGTGTGTGTGTGTGTGTGTGTGTGTGTTGGAGTGTGTGTGTGTTGGAATGTGTGTGTGTGTGTGTGTGTGAGTGTGTGTGAGTGTATGTGTGTGTGAGTGTATGTGTGTGTGTATGTGTGTGAGTGTGTGTGTGTGTGTGTGAGTGAGTGAGTGAGTGAGTGAGTGAGTGAGTGAGTGAGTGAGTGAGTGAGTGAGTGAGTGAGTGAGTGAGTGAGTGAGTGAGTGTGTGTGAGTGAGTGTGTGTGTGTTAGTGTGTGTGTGAGTGTGTGTGTGTGAGCATGTGGGAGTGTGTGTGTG
>NC_091571.1:29578182-29585682 GCF_042767895.1 Penaeus vannamei | reverse complement strand
TCGAAAGGTTCGCTCAGGAAAATCTGTGGTCGTGGGAGCTGAATTTCGTCATATTTGTGTCTTTTACAACTATTCATCATGGTGAGTATCTTAATAACTTCTTCGTCATATGCTGTTATAACTGGCATGATAGGTTACTCACAGGTTAATGTTATTCTGTTGTGTGTTGACATAGAAATAGGTGAATGTTTTCGAAGTTGACAGTCAACCCGGTATGATTGTAAACAGACATATCTACCTCTTATCATATCTGTATAATTACCTTCAGTTTATATTATGATGTAGGTACTGAATCACGCATGTCGACTATATTAAAGATTGACAAATTTGTGTATAAAGGGACCGTACTTAACTGACAGAGTCTTGGAACTGCTTGTTAAGGATACCTTTCCCAGCACTAATAAAATTTTGAGAGAGCAAGAGGATTCGATGCTAGAATTCCTTTTACTTTAATGGGAAGGGGATATATGAAGTCTAAACAGTGGTATAATTTCTCTGTTTTGGTAAGGAGAAATTTAGGATATAGTGTACAGTAACAGATACCACCGTACTGTGGTCTCGTTGTATGTACGTAATTAATAAGCTGTCATTCATTATCGAGAGGCACACACTCTCCAGTCCGAAAACCAGGGTATCATGTGGCCCTAAAAATCCGAACTTAGCCTTCCTACCTTCTGTTTATTCCCTAGAAGGGTGATACTGTTTATTTTATGGATGCACTAAGGTAGGGCAGATTGAAGAAGATATTTTTGTAGAGGACTAAAAGTTGCAATTAATGTTACTTGGAGCAACATAGAGAAATTGAGGGAAGTGGACTCTGCCTTCTTATTGATTGTAAGAAATACAAAAAATTCTTAATCATGAAGCGTTATAGAAGGGGAGGTATAGGGAGGCTTGTTTCCCCAGTCAAGGGAATGAATAGATAACAGGAAAGGTTATTGTTGTGCTTTTAGGATTGCATGATACCCTATTTGTAGGAGAGGTTAAACATGGCTAGTATTTTGGAATTTTCTTTTTTATTCCATTCATTCACATTGAAAAGAGAATTTCGGGAAGCTCTTGTTTGAGTCCGTAGAAGGGCATAGGGGAATGGGGATTGGTTTATGGGGATGGTTAATTGTTACCAATAGGGACGCACCCTTTTAGAGAGAGTGAGAGAGAGAGAGAGAAAAAAAAATCTGCAGGAAATTCTGTGATTTCATTGATTCTTTGGGGTAAAAAAGGTTTAAATAAAAAGAATTGAAAAAAATGTGTAAAACCAGCACAAAAATGATTAAATCGGACAATGAAACCCTAGGGATTGCAATTAAAAGTACATGATAATTTCAGACACTGTAAACTAATGGTGCAGACATAACTTACAAATCCATTTGATTAATTATGCATTATGGTAAAGATCATGGCCAAGAAAACAGAGTAATCAAACACTTCTAGTTGAAACTGTACATTTCCTATTGAATTGGAGACGCTTCCAAATTAAATCAAGTCAAGTAAAATGGTAAAGTTATTGTCCAGGATAGTATATATATATTTTTTTTATTGAAGGTAACTCAGAATTGGTTTTAGATGAAAAAGGTATTACTGGAAGACTTTAAGATATTGAACATACTTTTTGTTTATTCCTCAGTTTGTTTGATCTTGAAAATTTGTGTACTTTGTTTTGATTTAGGAGGGTTGAATAAACAGTACATTACATATTTAATGGCAAATATAATATTTAATTTAATTGTATGGGGATTATTATTCCTGGGAGTTTAAATTCTAGCTAATAATGTTTTATAGTTTCATTTGAGCATTTCATACCAAGTACATTTATAAACTTGGAATATGGAATAGGAACATAAATTTCCAAAAGTTGTATAGAAATCTGATCCTGAAAAGTAGACTGTATAAATATTATTTTATTTTTCACATATTTCCATTGGCAAAATTGTAGGCGCACTGGGTTGAGAGGATACATCCATACCATCACCAACCTGTAACCAGTGTCAGATACTTGTAATCATTTCATCATGAATAGTGGAAGCCATCAGAGAATGGGAACATATTTGCCTATAGTCTTTTCCAAGGTTCCCAGTCATCCATTAATTTCTTAGCAGTAGGTAGTCAGTAGAAAATTATTATGATCTCTTCTACTCAAATATGCGCATAAAATTCAGAAATGTTAAAATGTCCCCTCTTAGTACTGTCTAGCCATTCATTAACCCATTTGCTAATCCCGAATACCTATTAAATTATTTATTTGTGTGCATCATAATCACCAGCTATTAAAATTTACAGGCCTAAAAATAGAAACATCATATGTTGACGCAGAGTTAGTAGATTATTTGTTGATAATAATATTGTTAGTGGATATCACACATTATAGTGCTTTCTCTGTTTTTGATTCTGGAATATCCATTGGAGATTTGTTGTCTTTCTGTGTTATTGTTAAGGATGAACCCGGACTGAAACTAATATAAAATGCCTGTGATTGAATGCTATAAAAGCATGCTTAATAAATATTTGATCTATTCTGAACTGATCTTCAATACCATAAAGTGGGCTTATAGGATTTATGTATGTGTCCTGGTGTGGCAGTATTGCTATATTTTTTTAAGCTTTTATTAAGAGATGTTGTAACTTGATATTACATTATGCTATATGTAAGTTAGGTTACTACACTAGGTATTATCCTGGGCTTGTTTATGTGACAATGTGTGACAGTTATGTAACATTGTGAGTGGTCACACTTTTGTTTAGGCTTGTGACAGCAGATATCACCTGATTTTTTATATGTACTTAGCAGACGTGTTAAACTTTTTCATTGTGATGCAATTTCCAATTTTTTATATTTTATTTTTAGATTAGTAAAATTGTTAGTCATTCTTTTGCCTGATCTGTAACTTTCTATTAGGGAACTCTTATCCACTTTGACAATTTAAAGAGTTCATGCAAGATTTATTGGAAAGGAGATTTTTTGTAAAAATAAAGATATAAAGAATAACAGATGAGTCACAAACTGAGTTTATTAACTTAGGTTATAGTTAAGATTTGAATTATTAACCAAGTTTACAATAAAGATTTGAATTAACAAAGTTTATGATATAAGGATTCTTGCTTTTGGAAAATATTTTAAACACTCATTCGACATTTTTATGGCTATCTTGCCAAGAAAGTAGTTACTTACTGCAGTGGATGAATTTGTTCATTAAAACTAAATGTTTTTGATAGAAAAATCCTGTTAGTCCATTGTGAACTTTGTGTTCGTACAGAATTACTTCATCCAGACGATTCTCGGAAGTTTTCAAAGTGAAAGTAAATTTGAAGGAAAACAAAGGTCCAAACACAGTTCAACCTCTTTCTGCCTCAGTAAGGTAACCAAGACAATTCAATCTTATGTGATGTGTTTTCATTATCACTTGCTGATGACAAGTGGATTTGAGTAAAGGTGGTGTTTGAAGCTCCCTCATAATCTTTACCCTTTTCTACCTGAATGGTGGACTAATGGATTAGTACTGGCAGGCAAATTTATTTTGAACCTATGTCCTTCCACATGGTTTAAAGCACCTCCAAACATTACTGTTTTCGGGGAGTTTTTAAAATTATTTTTATCAGCTACCCCTTTAGGGAGTTTTGAATTTTCTTCTCAGAAATTTGTGGATCAGCTGCATGATGTCCTTGTTACTTATTTAATGAAGACTCAATTTGAGGCAGTTTTAAATTGATTTGCGCGTAACAGTGATTATCATGTAATGAAAAAAAAGATAATAGTGACTAAATTGCTGAATAAAAAACCTTTCATGGAATTTGATAACAATGGTTTTTAATGTTTTTAGCTTTGGCTTTTTGTTTATTTTTATTATTTTTTTTAATGGAAAGCACTTTTTGTGTATTTGATGCTTTGGCCATTCTAAAGCTTTGCTTTATTGTTTTATTTCTTATTATTCTTATTTCCAGAAATCATCTTATATTTGAATATCTTTCCTTGGATACAGTTGTGTGTTTTATATACATTTTTTTACATCTAAAATTCGTTCTGCATGTTGTTATTAGTAGCATGACAATTATTCCTGCATAATTGGGCTTGAAGCAGTTGTTGATACAATTATTTATGATTTCACATTTTGTATATATATATTATTTGTATGTATAAGAGTACCAGTTGAAATATGGAAATGTTGAATTTTATAACTTCGCATTATTACTAAATATGAAAAATTAATAATACATTTTTTCCATTTCAGCCGCTGCGACTGGATGTAAAGCGGAAATTAACTGCTCGATCTGATCGTGTTAAATCAGTTGATCTTCACCCTACTGAACCATGGATGCTTGCATCTCTTTACAATGGCAATGTTCATGTATGGAATATTGAGAGCCAGCAGTTGGTAAAGAGCTTTGAAGTAAGTGCTCTTAGTTGTGATGAAACTGTTTGTAGTTCTGTATATGCCAATGTTTTTAGTTTCAGATTAGAAAAGATATATTTGGCTACATTATAACCGTTAGATTTTCCCTTAAGTGACGTATGTTTTAGTCTCATTTGTCAAATTTCTTATCTGTGATTATCATGATACCCATAAATCATTGTTACCATTAAGATATAATTGTCTTGCTATTTACAGGTATGTGATCTTCCTGTAAGAGCAGCAAGGTTTGTGGCCCGCAAAAATTGGGTTGTCACAGGCTCAGATGACATGCAAGTTCGTGTTTATAATTATAATACATTAGAGCGTGCTCACCAGTTTGAAGCCCACTCAGATTATGTGAGGTGTATTGCTGTACACCCAACTCAGCCATTCATTCTTACGTGCAGTGGTGAGTATAACTAAATTTGCCTTATGAGCTGTTTTATATAGTGTATGTAGATATATGTGTATTACTGTACATCTGTAGCTCATGTATTCTGAAATTGACAAATGTTTTTCTTTAATAGATGATATGACAATCAAACTTTGGAACTGGGATAAGAAATGGTCCTGCCAACAAGTTTTCGAGGGACACTCGCACTATGTAATGCAGATTGTCATCAATCCAAAGGATAACAACACTTTCGCTTCTGCTTCTCTTGATCGTACTGTGAAGGTGATGATAACTTTCTAGTTGCAATGTTTAATCCATTAACGCCTGTATATTTTGAAGCCAAAAATAAAAGATTCCGGGCGGTTACAAAATCGGTAGGCGGAGCTTCCCCGGAGTCTGTCTGCCTGCCGGCTGTGGCCCGCTGCTGCGTTGGGGCGTGAGCCCCGATACAGCGTCACACTGGCGGGACGCCCGGCAATGTTTATTTTTTTGGGTGTCTCATATGTGGGACACCCGTTGTTATTGGGTTAATGCTTATGAAAGAAAATCATATTTGGTCTGCTTGTATTCATAGAATTATTACAAGACTGGCAAGATTTCCATATGCCTTTGATACTTGGAAGTTATTTGAACAGTTTAAGGTTTGCTACATGACATTAATTAGGAATAGTATGTCTAGGGTAGAGTGTAGTTATGGTAATTTATGATTGAAATGCAGTCTAGCAAGATATCCTCAATTTTTTTTAAGGAAAAGTTTTGTTTCCCGTTTTGTAATTTACTGTGGTCTGTTAACCAGGCTAATTGGAACCTTGGTACAAGTATATTTATTTTTTTTAATTTCTTGTATCTACATATTTTCATATGTAATTGATTAATAGATATATATGGTGTTACTTAGCTACTTGGTAGGAATTCATGCCAAGCCAATCCTGAGGTTGGAAAATATAATTCAAGTAACATTTCTGAATAATTATTTTTTAAATACAGGTATGGCAGCTTGGTTCTCCACAGCCGAACTTTACTCTTGAGGGTCATCAGCGTGGAGTGAATTGTGTGGATTACTACCATGGTGGAGACAAGCCATACTTGATTTCAGGGGCTGATGATAGTCTGGTCAAGATTTGGGATTATCAAAACAAAACATGTGTGCAAACCCTGGAAGGACACTCACAAAATGTTTCCTCAGGTATGTTTTCCCTAGTAACTAGGTAGAACATTGTATTGGCTAAAAATTAGGTCTGACAGGTCTGAATTTTTCTTTCCTGAGTCATATATGTTTGGATCTTTTTGATTCATACAAAAAAAATAAAATCCCTTAAAAATGAAGTGTCATAAAACAAATTATATTAAGAGATTCAAACTGTCTCCTCCAGTATCATTCCACCCGGAGCTACCAATCATCCTGACTGGCTCTGAGGACTGCACTGTGAGGGTCTGGCATGCTAACACTTACCGTCTGGAGAACACACTCAACTATGGTCTTGATAGAGTGTGGTGTATATCAGCTCTCAAGGGCTCCAACAATGTCTGCTTTGGCTATGATGAAGGCAGTGTCATGGTCAAGGTGAGATATGCATCTATTCTAAGAGATTGTTCATCATGATAGGAAGCCTATTATAAGAGTTAATATGTTTGTGTAATGGTTAAAGGCTGACTTCAGATTTAGATGATAGTGATCAGAGACTGTTTGGTGTAAGTGTTAGATTTAAAGTAGATATGTTAAACACTCATATTCAGAGACACTTTGGACACCTTTTGTGAAGAGCTTCTATTGCCTCATGAATAGCTGGATCCAAAATTCCTGCATCTCACTGGACTCCACTGCCACTCTGGTGGAGGTCCATAGTTCTTTAGCATCACTGGAAAAGGAGTCTAAAGTGTCTCTGAATATAATTTTTTAATAGAATGTATCCCTTTTTCATTCCCAATATGATTTAATTATTTAGATTAAATGACTGACAGCACAAGTAGATCAATTAAGCCTTTCTTCCTAGCTTGGTCGTGAGGAGCCAGCCATGTCAATGGATGTTAGTGGCAAGATTGTGTGGGCCAGACATTCTGAAATTCAGCAGGCCAATCTGAAAGCTATGGGTGATGCTGAAATTCAGGATGGAGAAAGACTACCTTTGGCTGTCAAGGATCTTGGAGCATGTGACATCTATCCACAGACTATTGCACATAACCCCAATGGAAGGTAGGGAATTACAGAAACTGAGTAATCAGTTAAACTCTATATATCTGAATTTCTTTGTTTATTCTATATATATGCAATTAATATGAAATGATACAGTTAGTCAGCAATTATTTGGGAAATACATTTTTATATGTATTATAAAAAAAAGACTTCCTGATTGTTGTTCCTAGCTATGGTGACTCTAAGGAATTCCAGATGTTAAGTGTGAAGGAGGCAGCTTATTATTGAGTTTGAAATGTTCACACTTTTTTGTCTTGTAGAAATTCTTCAAATTTGATTATTAGAACCCCTGTTGAAGAAAGACATTTGGAAAAAATGCCTGGCATATACCCCTTTTGCCAGAGAATGTCCACCACCAGTTTAATCATGCTTTGCTAGTTAAAGTTAGAATGACAATTTTTGGTAAAAATGCACATCTCTGCAAAGATGTGTGTAACTTGCTGAATACAGATCTGTGCTACAGAAGTCTTATGATTATAAGTGATTGTTCACAGTAGTCTAGTGCAGTAGATGGGGACTGAATT
>NC_091571.1:29570682-29573182 GCF_042767895.1 Penaeus vannamei | reverse complement strand
ACGTGAAATGTCCTGTGTTGTTAAATTGTGTTGTATACATAATTTTGAATATGCGCTTTTTTGTATCATAACTTTTGAATAACCATTCACGGCTTCACAGAACTTACATGCCAGGTGAAATGTCCCGTGTTGTTGGTCTATGGAAAACCGCTGCAGGAGAGAAGATTGGTCAGAGTTTAGCTGACCCTGCACAATATGACAATCTTTTCCCTGGGCTTAAAGATGCTGTAAAATCTCAGCAGTATTTACAGCAGACAACAAAACCAATCCCAGCAGCATCTGCAGCTTCTGTGCCTGTAAGTTTTCAGCTATTGTTTGTTTTTCTAATAATTGGATATTTTGTTTATTATATGTAATTATTTGTACCAAATGGTTCTAAAAGTCCATCTTAATATTTCCCAAATTGTCTTTAGAATCTTTATTCAGTTCCCTCAAGAATTTGTCAAAACCCTTGATTAGTTGTAAATGATCTCATTCAGTAAGTACAATTAATGAAAACCCTGGAATACTCGCGTACTGATTTTTTTCTTGCGTTTTTAAATTCTGTTTATATCATAGGGCAACCATGAGCGCAATATCATTGAGGAAATGCGAGCTGCGGAAGCATCTGGAGCCTTTGTCTACATTGCACCAGAAGGAGAGGAAGTCGAGTTTGTTGATGCTCCACAGCAACCAGAGAAAGGTAAGATAGATTAGAATTGAAGAATTTAATTTCAATCCAAATTGATTTTATATCAGTTATATATACAGGTTATTATGTATTTTGTTGTTACCTTATTTACATTTGTTTATTTAGTTTAAACATTGGTTTGCCAGAAGTTTGTAGTTCATTTTTTTTTTTTTTTTGTAATCTAAGTGAAAGCAGTTGTATTGGTCATTGCTTCAAAATTTTCCCATCTTTCCCAGGAATAGATAGCCTGAATGAGGAAGTACTAATAACTCCATCAGCACCTGTAATGCCTGTATCAATGCCTGTAGCTGATGCTCCTGAGCCTTTAGTTCCAACACCTGCTGCACCACCACCTGCAGCTGTCCCAACCCCAGAATTGAGTAAGTAGTAAATCTGTTTATATTCATGATCCTCTGGCACATGTTCATGCACTTATCATTAGAAAAGATTTTGGACCTTTAGTATGTTATATGATTGTACAAGTCCTGTTTTAAAGAAAATATATGAAATATAACCTGCTTCTGTTTAGCTGCTACTGCAGCTGAGGTTATTTTCAAAAAGGCAGATCATGATGAAGATTTTAACAAGTGAATTGATTTTTTCCATTGTGTACTCAAAGGTCTTTTGAAGGAAATGGTACTCATTCAGATTCATTCTCTTCCTCCTTATGTCATAAGTAGAACTTGTAACACGGCTTTCTTTTTTTATTGTGTTTTGTATAATGTTAGCAAGGATTCCTGTGGATCTCACATAAATTAACTAATAAATCAGATTGCTAATATAGCTGCCCTCAATGTTTTTTTACATATATATTGGTAAAATTATTAGTAGCAAAATAGAGACAAGGGAAGGTAAATATTGTAAATTAAAATTATAAAGATTCCTGAAATAGATCTCACTTGTCATTTAACCCATTAACGCCGGTGTATTTTGAAGCCGAAAATAAAAGATTCCGGGCAGCTACAGAATCAGTGGGCGGAGCTTCCCCGGAGTCTGTCCGCCCGCCGGCCCAATATAGCGTCACACTGGCGGGACGCCCAGCAATGTTTATTTTTTTGGGTGTCTCATATGTGGGACACCCGTCGTTAGTGGGTTAACATGTCAGCAGAGTAAATTAACAATAGTAATTAACAAACTTTTGATTATCACTTTAACATAGTGAGGAAGAATTGACAGCCTTTCAGCATTGTTTGGATGAATAGTTATGTTATCGTTAAGGTTATTATGCACAATAATGCGATTATAGTGTCAGTCTTCTGTTTATTTTCATATCTTCTTTAAGACAGGACTAAAATCTTAGAATCAATTATTTTAAATATTTTTTTTTATTACAGTCTCTGTAGATTGTGTAGCAGGGTGGCATCTGTAACTTTTTGATTATTTTTCAGATTGTGCATAATTAATCTTGTGCTTTTTGTGTATGTATTGAGTTATATTGAATGTCTAAAAGTTTGTATGTATGATATGGGATGAGTTGGTGTAACAAGTACAGTTGAATGTATCTTCAAGAGGCCTTATCCCATCTAGATACATTGTTGTGTTAAAGTTGTTGAGCTTTGGAATTAACTCTTAATTCTTTTTACAAATTGTCTTTTTATTTAGCTCAATTTGTGATATGTTTGCTGTGGCTGTGTTAACATATCCAGACCCATGTGATTATTGCTTTATGTTTCAGTAATATGATTTTTACAAATTTGACTCATTTTTAGTTGATGATGACATCACAAAGGATGTTGGTCAAGAGCTTCGTGAAGAAGTTGATGCATTTTCTAACCCGGACGAAGATGACTGGGGAAGCAGTGAAAATATTACTGGGGATGATAATACCAT
>NC_091571.1:29498182-29500682 GCF_042767895.1 Penaeus vannamei | reverse complement strand
TCCCTCTGAGTTACCCTTTCCATCTCTGTCCCTGTCATGAGTGACACCCTCGCTCCTCGTGCTCTTGCCTCCTCTTTCCGACACCCTCCTTCGTCACTCCTTCCTCCCTCCCTTATCACTCCTCCCTCCCTCCCTCGTCACTCCTCCCTTCCTCCCTTATTACTCCTCCCTCCCTCCCTCGTCACTCCTCCCTCCCTCCCTCCTTCGTCACTCCTCCCTCCCTCCCTTATCACTCCTCCCTTCCTCCTTATTACTCCTCCCTCCCTCCCTCGTCACTCCTCCCTCCCTCCTTTATCACTCCTCCCTCCCTCCCTCGTCACTCCTCCCTCCCTCCCTCCCTTATCACTCCTCCCTCCCGCCCTCGTCACTCCTCCCTTCTTCCCTTATCACTCCTCCCTCCCTCCCTCGTCACTCCTCCCTCCCTCCCTCCCTCGTCACTCCTTCCTCCCTCCCTCCCTCCCTTCTTGCCCCTCCAGCTCCTCTGTCCTGAGTCCGACGCCATCTGAACCTTCCTCCCTCCCAACCACACTTAGGACAAGCAAGCACGTGTCTGCCGCTCCGCCGTCCATTTTATGAGGCCGGCGACGCGTCTGGTTCCGGCTGACGGCAATTCAAAGGCGATGGCGCTGCCGGAGACGCCATGAAGTCATGAGGTCGGGCACGGCTCGCGGAAACACCGGCGGGGTAGATCGATGCCGTGGCGTCGGGATCAAGGGCCGTCGGGTGGTCGGGCTGTTCGGTGCCTGCTTGTCTTCTGCGTTTTTTTTTTAGTGTTTCTTGGATGGGTGTAAATTTTATTTAGTTCGTGTATGTGTGTGCAGTTTAGCTTTTTTGGGGAATATTCATGTTCACATGTGTGTGTATATACTTGACCAGATACTTCTATATGTTATATATATGTTATTCTATATGCACATGCATGGGTTTCTCTCTCTCTCTCTCTCTCTCTCTCTCTCTCTCTCTCTACCTCTCTCTCTCTCTCTCTCTCTCCCACACACACACCCACACACACACACACACACACACACACACACACACACACACACACACACACACACACACACACACACACACACACACACTCCCCTCCCTCTTCCTTCCTTCTTCAGGGTGTTTGTACGTGTATTTATGTATGCCATATATTTGTATATGTATGCACACACACACACACACACACACACACACACACACACACACACACACACACACACACACACACACACACACACACACACACACACACACACACACACACACACACACACACACACACTCTCGAATACACCATTCCTTAATTTCAAGCTAAAAGCGCCGTCCCTTCTTCATCATTTAAAAGATACAATGAAGTGTAGAGTTACCCTCCGAGAGCGAGAAAAGGAGGGGGTGGGTGGGTGGGGTGGGGTGGGGGGCGTGCATTTGACTCCGCACGTGTACAACTTGTGGCAACGGTGCAGCCTTGTGATATGCTTTGCTCTCACGGCAGAAGAAAAAAAAATTACACTCGAGTTTGGCATGCGTTTTAAACCTCTTCCTCCCGTGTGATAACGAGGGTTTCATTAGCCGAGTTTTTTTAGACTGTTTAATTGGCGTGTGTTTCTTTTCTTGAAATGGAGTGAAATGTTTTTTTTTATATATATGATGTTTTTAGTTTAGTGTTGGTTTTTGTTGTTTTGCTTTAGGTAGATGATTAACATGGTTGATTTAGGTGGCATGTTATTGGCCAAGATTTCCTTTTCTCAATGATTGATGGTAAGATACCACTTTATGATTAAAAAGGTTACTATGTTCCACGATCATTCTCTCTCTCTCTCTCTCTCGTTCTCTCTGTTTCTGTCTGTCTGTCTGTCTGTCTCTCTCTCTCTCTCTCTCTCTCTCTCTCTCTCTCTCTCTCTCACCTCCCTCCCTCCCTCTCTCTCTCCCTACCTACCTACCTACTTACCTACCTACCTACCCCTTCTCTCTCTCTCTACCTACCTACCATTCTCTCCCTCTCTCTCCCTCCCTCCCTCCCTCCTCCTTACAGTTTTGCTTCCTTTTTCTTTATTTATCTTATTTCTCTTTATCCTTCCAAATCTCTATTTCTTTTTCTTTTGCAATGATTAGAAAAATATCTAGGCAGATGGATAACCACAAATATTAAAAGTGCAATTGCAAACTGCATTTTCTGGCCTCGGTTATCAGAGCTTTTCGGAGCAAGATGAGGATAAATACAGTGTTAAGTGATGTCGAGATTAACTAGAATATAGCAAGGGTTTATCATTCATTTTTCTTTTCGTACTAAATATTAGAATAAGTAAAAAAGGGAGGGAGAGAGAGGGAGAGTGAGAAAGAGAAAGCGAGAGAAAGAGAAAGAGAGAGAGGGGGGTCAGTCAGTCACTCAGTCAGCCAGTCACTCAGTCAGTCAATCAGTCAGTCAGTTAGTCAGTCAGTCAGTTAGTCAGTCAGTCAGTCAGTCAGTCAGTCAGCCAGCCAGTCAGTCAGTTAGTCAGTCAGTTCAGTC
>NC_091571.1:29485682-29488182 GCF_042767895.1 Penaeus vannamei | reverse complement strand
TCTTTTAACAAATGATATTCTTGTACAAAAGCTACTGAGAGGAAAACATTATATGAGTGTTAGACGCTGGAATTGAAATGGCGTTGCTTAAGGGTACTCGTTATCTTTTATTTTGATATCACGGTAATTCGTTACTGATTGCTTTTTTTCGTAATGCTGATAATAATGTCAAGAGACTTGGAAATATACGTTGATAACAGTCTTGTAATAGGTACTTCAAGTAAATGTTTGTAATTGTCATATAAAGTCCTACAAATAAACCTTAATAATGTATGTATATAAAGATCTGGCAATACACGCTGGTAATAGTTACATCAAGAGAGCTTGTAAGTTTGATATTGATAATAATTATATCGAGAAAGCTTACAGATAAGCGCGAATAACATTTCTTTCTTAAGAAATGAAATAGAAAAAATAATGAAGTGACAATGAAAATACTTATCGAAATGGGAACACGACAACGACGAAGATGAGAGCGACATAAACGTAAATATCTGACGGGCAAAAGTCATGATGACCCGTATTAATGATGGCTTCAGCGAAATCGCCAGCGCCAGACATCACAAATGAAGAGGTGAAAAGTCCCAGGCGTTTTTTGGGATCGTGTCTCATTAGTGTTATGTTGGCCTATTTACCTTTTAATGCGTTCTTGTGTGCCTCATCTGTTTGGCAGGATATGATAGACCAGCTGGGAGGAATAATTTGGCGCGATGTTCGTTCAGTGTTATTTTGTATTTCTGTTTTCGTGTATGTCGGAATTGGCTTCATTGCTATCAATAATATTGTGTATATATATATATATATATATATATATATATATATATATATATATATATATATATATATATATATATTTTTTTTTTTTTTTTTTTTTTTTTTTTTTTTTTTTTTTTTTTTCCTTTCTTTCTTTTTTTTCATTCTGAACATGATGCTGGCAGGTCATGCTGGCATTTCTTTACTTAGTGCAAGGCAGAAAAGTTTAAATGTATTTTAAATGCCATTTGTTTGGAAAGGGAAGACATCTTCAAAAAGTAGGAATATCATACAGTGGCCTATTTTTTTTTATACTCTTCCTATTTATTTCGAATAAATTCCATGCATTAATTCCCCCAGTTATGAAAGCGCGAGGAAAATATGATTGTGTTTGTATTAAGATATTAAGATTTTTCACACGCGCGCGCACACACACACACACACACACACACACACACACACACACACACACACACACACACACACACACACACACACACACACACACACACACACACACACCCATTTACATTCATACTTATTCATATATGTATACCCAAATACACCCACTTTTATCCTACTGTATCTCTTTCCCTTTGATTACTGCAGCAATGAATCAAAATATTCCTGAAAGCATCATAAATTGTCGGTGCATGAATCTAATAACTTGCTTTGGGAAACATAAATCTTTGTGGTACGTTCTCTTCAAGCCTAAATGTTAAAGAGATCCCAAATGACTTCGCTAATCCACCCGGTCCGTAAACTTTACATAATGAAAAGGTTGATAGAATTCTCGGTACAAATACGAGTAAATTGTATCCCAAACTTCCTCTATTACCCTCTGAGGAAGGGGTTTGTTCTAGCTCATCTAATCTCGCTGCAGAGACCCCGAAAAATCTTACTAATTTCTCCGGATTCAAGTACTTAGTACATTACTTATACAGATGCATGTGTATATTTGTATATATCTGTACTTAAGTTTTTATTTATATGTCTATATATCTATTCCTCAGTCTATACAGAAGAAAATAAATATTGCAAAAAATAAGTTTACAGATATATCTATTGCTCAGTCTATACAGAAAAAACATTGCAAAAAATAAGTTTACTGGAAGGGAAAACGACAGTTTCGAAATCCTTCTACTTTCATCTTGATATCTGTATGGATTTAATTTTTGTTTTAGATTCAGCATTTGGTCTTTTTTTCGATTGAAATTGTTGTTGATTGTTGAAATCGCTTTCTAATGATTGATTATTGATTATGATATTGAATACTCTTGGCTTCATATTTGATTATAGAATTGCTTTTGTATTTTTCTTACAGAATCAGTGTTCTGTATAAGCAGGACTCAGATACATCAAAACATAAATGAAGTTTCAAACCTAACATAAAATCCCTGTTTGTTTCTTTTAATGTTATTTATACTGCTGCTGTTGTTATGATAGTAGTAACAGCAGTAATGTTACCAGAGATCATTATTACTGTCGTTTAGCATCGTAGCATTTATCATCATCACGGTTTTATTATTATTATTTGCATTATTATTATCATTTGGAGTTCTAATTCTGGTGAATGCTGTAGTTCTTTTCATTGTGTTTATCATCACTGGCATCATCTTCAGCAATTTTGTTTGATTATCTTTTAATTTTGATGATAATGTTGTTATGGAAATACGAGTAGTAGTAGTAATGTTTTAGTTCTTACCGTCATTGATTATCATCATCCTGTTTTTAATAATAATATTTT
>NC_091571.1:29470682-29475682 GCF_042767895.1 Penaeus vannamei | reverse complement strand
TGGTTTTGTTGGGGATTTTTTTCCCCTATATTTTTCCTCTTTTTACCCGTTTATTATTATTGTTTTGTGTCATGTTTTTAGTATTTTTGTTATTATTATTATTATTATTATTATTATTATTATTATTATTATTATTGTTTTGTTTTTATTGCTGTTTTTAGTATTACTATTGTTATATTGGCTTTATTATTAATAGTAGTTGTAGTGTTAATAATGATAATAATAAAAATAACATTGATATATTATTATTATTATTATTATTATTATTGTGATTATTATTACTGTTATTGTAATTATCTATTTATTTTCAAGTGGGTATATTCGAAAGCTCAAGTTCATTATTGCTGTTTGCTGTTTTAGCGATAAGGTTAATTTAACTATAATTGACATGAGTGAGTGGCTACTTGTCTTGAGATTCTATTTTTGTTATTCTGTTTATAGTCGTTTTATATTACCAATTAGATGTCCGCGCTGTCTTCGCTATCAGGCGCTAAAAATTAGGAGGTTGTTTTATATTTTGCTTTTCTTTGTTAGATGTTTTCATTCATGTATGTTTTCTTGTTTTATTTTCACTTTTTTGTTCTTAATTCATTTTTCTCCATTATTTGAATTTTAGTTTGATGTAAGCGGACTTGTTTGTTATGTGAATATAAATGGTATTAAATCCAACTAATGATAATTCACATGAAATTATGGATGAAGATAGATAGGAATAAAAGTGGAAGAATAATTCAGAATAAGAGATTGGTTATAATAATGGTAGGAATAGCCAAGATAATGGTTAATAGCAACCGTGATAGAAAGTAACGATATGTAACAACGCCGATTATCCGTCTGAGGGAAATGAAAGGTAAGGGAAATGGAAAACGAGGAGGAAGGCGAAGAAAAAGAAGAAGAGGAGGAGGAGGAGTACTGATAGGGAAAATACGCCTCCATGAAGTCTTCTTGAATTCTAGGGGGAAAAATGATAACAGGTCTTTGTGTAGCTTTTGTTTTTTTCTCAGGTTTTGTTTCTCGTTGCTGTATTTTTCCAATTGATGAGTACAACCACGTACCCACATCCGCACGCATAAGCACATACGCCTTCTCCCCCTCCCCCTCCCCCCCGGTCGCTCGCCGGCTGCGTCAGGAATTGCCCACGGAGGATGTCATGCGGGGCGTGTGACTCCAGACGAAGCTCGCGATGGAGTCTTCACTGAGCCGTTTCCCGTGACACGACCTGATATATGGCATCGAACAGGTGATGGCCGCGAGGAGGAGTGCCGGAACGAGCGACGGTGCCACAGTAATTTAATTCCCCTCGCAAGTATGCTGACGCGAATGATATATTGTGGTGTAACTTGGCTGATGACAGAGAGTCTAACGCACCAACACTCCCGTGTGTCCCGCCAGCCATTAAGCCTTATTTACAACCCTCAATTGACCAGAAATTAAGATTACAAAGGGCTTTTTATTTGGGGGTTCTCGAGGCTGGCGGGCAAGAAGAGGGAGCGGGAGGAAGGGGGTAGTTTAAATTGTTTTATTGCTTTGTCATTGAAACAGTGCACACGCACTCACGAACACACGGGCGCGCACACACGCAGAAACAGACACACATACACCCGCATGCTCGTACACTTATTTTGGTATATCGTAAGCGCACGCTCCACTACGCCTACACACATGCTGAATCTACACATGTTTAAGAATAAACATATTGAGAAACGTTTGACATACACACACGCACACATACATACACGCACGCACGTACGTACGCGCACACACACGCACACACACACACACACACACACACACACACACACACACACACACACACACACACACACACACACACACACACACACACACACACACACACACACAAACATACAAACAAAGGCACAGATTCACACACAAGCAAATATATACACTCGAGATTCTTGCATATTTATTTATTTGCATGTATTTCCATTTGCTATTCATATATATACCATGTGCATCTTAAGTTCATGTGGGCTGGAGTATTGTTGTGGAAATGCGTGAGTTATTACAGTGCTCTTTGCCGCTATACTTAGAGCGTTTGTGGGGCTTTTGGCCTTGGGTGAACGGCGCCGAAAGTACAACGAGGCGGTAGGTGAACGTGTAGAGAAAGAAGAGATAAATGAACGTAAAGAGGTTGAAGCGGTAGGTGAACGTGCAGAGAAATAGATGACGGGTGAACGTGTAGAAAAAGAAGAGAGAAATGAACGTAAAGAGAATGAAGCGATAAGTGAACGTGCAAAGATTGATTTGATAGGAGAACGTGCGGCGGTAGGTGAACGTGCTGAGAAAGAAGAGAAAAAAGAAAAGAGAATGAAGCGGTAGGGAAACGTGCAGAGAAACAGATGGCTGGTGAACTTGCAAAGATTTTTTGATAGGTGAACGTGCTGAGAAAGAAGAGATAAAAGAACGTAAAGAGAATGAAGCATTAAGTGAACGTGCAAAGATTGATTTGATAGGTGAAAGTACAGAGGATGAAGCGATAGGTGAACGAACAAAGAGTGAATTTAGAGGCGAATATACTAAGAAGGTGAAATTTGAACATACAAAAATGAGGTGATAGGTGAACGTACAAATAAGGAAAATCAGAAATCAACATACAAAGAATGTGGTGCGTGAACGTACGAAAGACGATGAGATAGGTGATCGTACAAAGAATAAAGACATAGGTGGACTTAACAAAGAATGAAGTAGTAGGTGAATATACTAAGAAGCTGATGTCCGAACGTACAAAGAATGAGGTGATAGGTTAACTCCTAGCCCATAAATTTCAGCATGATGTGCCGGGGCTGGGCATAGGACCCCCTGATCGCCGGCGTGTTTAGAAGACATAAATATGAGAAAGAAGAAAAAATTGAGAAAGTATGATGGAGAGTAAAGATTTGGATATTTTTGTTTTCTTTTTTTTTTTGGCCTTATTCGTAAAAACCGTTACCAGTTATGGCTTTTTTTTATATTGGATGAAGTATTTGTTTATTTCGCACAGTGCATTTCGGGCATTCATTTGAGACTTATGGCGTGAGGGCAAATATTTACCCTGAGTGTGAATATTATTTTCTAAATTATGTGTATTTCTGTGCGTACAGGAAGGCACGTTTTTTTTTCAGAATACATATTTGTAATTGGCAATATCGTTTTGCTCGAAATGAAGCTTACGCAATATGGAAGTCGGTTCAGATAACCAGATTAAGTGAAATTTGCATGGACAAAACGAAAGAATTCCGGTGTGAATAATGAGTGTCGATTGTTTATCAGATTTTATGAGGGATTTTGTTCGTTTGATTCTGCGAAATCCTATTAGAACACCGTGGAGAACGTCTATTCGTAGCTGTAATTCCACTTAATATATTATTTATGTAAAGCTAATGCGCTACAAGAAAATTTACGGGTATTTAATATGTTCTTTTTAGTGTATCCTATAGTTATGCAAAGTTGAGGTCCTCTACACTCAACGGCTTAACGACCTCTGATCTCAGGTAGCGGCTTCGAGCGTTCCCAAGACCTGAGCGCCGCCACCTTGGAGGTCTCAGCGGCGCAGCTTGCGTAATGCAGCGGTTTTGAGTTCGGTTGCCGCCGCTGCCCGAACCGGCGCCAGCGGTCACTCCCTACGTCGTCGTCGATGTAGACACCCGGGAAAAGCGTGTTTTAGGGGTCAGCGTCAGGTGAACATCAGGAAGATTTTCATTTTTCATCTTTTCGGGTCTGAAACGTCTGCCTGCATCTGCCATTCTTACCTTTTCCTCCTACTCCTCCTTTTGTTTAGGTTCCCCCTTATTATTAATGTTCACTTTTTTTTCACTTTTACTTTATTACCCTCCTCCTCCTCTCCTTCGTTCTCTTCCCTCTTCTCCTTTTCCCACGTTCCCTTCTTTTTCTTGTTCTCCTCCTCTTCGCCCTGCTTCTCACCTTTACATCCCTCTCCTCCTCTTCCTTTCTCTCCTCCCCTGCCTTCTCTCCATATCTCTCACCTCAGCATCTCCTTCTAGTTCTTCGTACCCTCCTCTCCTCCCTTGCCCCTCCTTATCTCCCTTTCCTCTACCTTTTCCTTCTTATTTCTCCTCCCTTTCCCCCTACTTTTCCCCTCACCCTTCTCTCCTCACCCTTCCCTCTTCCTCTACACCTTCCTCCCCCCCCCTTCCCCCTCGCAGCACGACACTGTCCTTTACCTCGCAGACATCTTATTCAGCCGGACGTTGTATCTGCGTCCCCGAGGCCCTATTCTTACATATTACTCAGAGGAGTCTCAAACTGATGTGTTTCTCCCCCATTAAAGTCCATCTTGGCACACAAGACGAGCTACAAGTCTCCGGGGCTTGGTGCTGCTCGTGAGTCTGCTTATCTAAAACACACTTGTTGGTAATGTTGTCCGTGTTGAATTATTTAGCCTACTTGGATTTTTTCCCCTGCGTGTGTAGTACGTGTGTATGCATATATATTGTGTATGTATATGTAAGTATACATATGTATATTTATTTTAATTTTCTCTCTCTCTCTCTCTCTCTCTCTCTCTCTCTCTCTTTCTCTCTCTCTCTCTCTCTCTCTCTCTCTCTCTGTCTCTCTCTCTGTCTCTCTCTCTGTCTCTCTCTCTCTCTCTCTCTCTCTCTCTCTCTCTCTCTCTCTCTCTCTCTCTCTCTCTCTCCCCCTCTCTCTCCCCCTCTCTCTCTCTCTCTCTCTCTCTCTCTCTCTCTCTCTCTCTCTCTCTCTCTCTCTCTCTCTCTCTCTCTCTCTCTCTCTCTCTCTCTCTGTCTCTCTCTCTCTCTCTCTCTCTCTCTCTCTCTCTCTCTCTCTCTTTCTCTCTTTCTCTATCTCTCTCTCTCTCTCTCTCTCTCTCTCTCTCTCTCTCTCTCTCTCTCTCTCTCTCTCTCTCTCTCTCTCTCTCTCTCTCTCTCTCTCTCTATCTTTTTTTTTCCCTCTCCCTCTCTTTCTGTCTTACTGATTTTACAAGCCCTTATTCCCTCACAAACTACCTTCTCTCACTCTCT
>NC_091571.1:29448182-29465682 GCF_042767895.1 Penaeus vannamei | reverse complement strand
TATTTGTGTATGCATCATTGTGCACATTTGCGCGAAGTGAGAAGCAAGGAAGATCGTACACGTCAAGATTTAGAAGAAAAGAAAAAGAAAAGCAAAACGGATTACTTACAAAGGCATCGGGAGGGGAGAGGTAGAAAAGCGGGGGTGGGGGTGGCTTCCGTTGGGGTTAAGAGGAGACACTGTAGGTGTTTTGTGTGTGTGTGTGTGTGTGTGTGCGTGTGTAACTCCTGCGCCAGGCACTCCCCCACACAGACCGGAGAGCCACGCGGTCTTGAGCGGGACTTCGTAGGTGAGAGTCAGCGGCATACAACGAGAACTATAGTTTACGAGATCTTTTCGCTATACGTTGGTGATGGACCGCTTTCTTTGGAGTGTAAAACGGAAATGCTGTGTGGGGATTCGGAGACATAAAAAGTAAAGGTGTGCACTTTTTTTCAGTTTATGGATTGCTTGTGCTTTATTCTAACTGAGATTTGTGTCCCGGCTGGTTAATAGTGTAGAAGAGTGATCGGCTGTATTTCAGGGGAAGGCTTTTGGATTTGAGTTATAGGAGCGTAAAAAAGCGTTGCAAGGTTTTTGTGGCATCTGCGTCTTTGAGGGGTGATTTGAAGGTGAAATATATTATAAGTAAATGGCAGAATAATGTATTTTGAGATTTTTATTAAAGTTTGGGTTATAGCAAATAGGTTGGGTGTAATGCAGTGACCATTTTAGATCACACACACGCGCGCACGCACGCATGTACGCACGCCCAAGGTCTATATAAGTACTTATATAGACCTTGCGCACGCCCACACGACCCACAACCCACCCTATAGACACACACACGCACACACGTGCTTCCCAATACATCAGAGAATCTCGATGCCCGCCAGTTACATAACAACACTTTAACAGTTAACGTGACAGAGAGGAATGGTGCGGTAGTTACTGTGTGCGGGAAACGAATGTTTTAGGGATATTTATGTAGTGTTTTTGCCGGTGCATGTGCCTTAATATTGCGGCATTATTCAGTAGGCATTAGAGATATATGGATGAACGGTTCACTTGATGATTGGGTAGACTGGTAAATGAATGGATGGATGATCGAATGATAAAAGGACAGATGGATGCACTGATTAAAAGACATGTTTACTAAAAATTGCATTCATATTCCTGTGAAATGTGTTTCCTTTATTTATTTTTTTACGCTGTCCATTTTTATGAATTTCCAGAGAATTAATGATGATTTTTTCTATTTAACAAATAAATTGACATTGTAGCAAAGTACATATTCACTTACATTATCCATGCATGCATATATTTGTATTCTATTTGGAATGGCTAATGTGCCAAGAGGTGCAGAAAATTCCCCTCTCGCCATTATTCCCCTCCCTTCCCTCGCCCCTCGTTCTCCCCGCTTCTCCTTTCTCCCCTTTCCTCCCGTTTCCCCATTTACCTTTCTTCTCCCCCACGTTCCCCCCGCATCCCTTTCTACCACACCTCTCCTTCTCTCCTTTTATTTTTGTTTGTCTGTTGCTCTGTCTGTCTGTCTCTCTCTCTCTCTCTCTCTCTCTCTCTCTCTCTCTCTCTCTCTCTCTCTCTCTCTCTCTCTCTCCTTCTCTCTCTCTCTCTCTCTCTCTCTCTCTCCCTTCCGTTTTACACCGTTTTCCTTACGCCTTCTATCCTCTCTCCCTCATTACACCCCTCTCTGACTGACTCTTATCTCCTTCCCCTCCTTCAAACTCTCCTATCTATCTCGTCAACTTCTTGTCCTTGTCTCTCTCTCAAACCCCTCTTCTCTTCCCCTTTCCCCTTCCCCCTCGTCGTCCTCTCTCTGATTCTATCTCTCGTCTCACTCTCACCCTCTCCCTCTCCGTCTCCCTCTCCATACCTCTCCTTCGCCCCCTTTCTCTTCCTCTCCGTCTCCCTCTCCACACCTCTCACTCACCCTCTTTCTCTTTCTCTTCCTCTCCGTCCCCCTCTCTATCCCTCTCTGTCTCTGTCACTCACCATCATCCTCTCCGTCTCCTTCCCCATACCTCTCCCTCACCCGCATCCTCTTCCTCTCCGTCCCCCTCCCTAGCATTCTCTGTCACTCACCCTCTCTTCCCTCCCTTTATTCTCCCCCCGTCGTCCCACTCTCCCTCTCCCGCACTTCCCCTCTCCCACTCTCTCCTTCTCCCGCACTCACCCTCTCCTCCCTCCCTTTACTTCCCCCGTTCTCACCCCCCCGTAGGCCTCCCTCTCCCTCTCTCCCTCTCCATACTAAAAATTGGTGATACATCGACAAAACAGAGAACCGAATGACACATGTTGGCATTTAGTGCTGCGCTGCTCACGTTGCTGATTATATGACATAATAGGCGATAGTTTGCATTGGTATATTATTCGAATGGCCAATTTATTGTTATGATTGTTAAATGTAGTTTTAATTTTAATATGAATGTACGGTTATGGGTTTTCCAGCGGTGGGAAGAATTGAGCTGTTTTGCTGTTTGTAAACAAAGATTTCATTTTTTTAAGTTCTGCTTATGTTGGAATGTTTGTATGCATGGTCTGTCTGTCTGCCTCTCTCTCTCTCTCTCTCTCTCTCTCTCTCTCTCTCTCTCTCTCTCTCTCTCTCTCTCTCTCTCTCTCTCTCTCTCTCCCTCCCTCTCTCCCTCCCTCTCTCCCTCCCTCCCTCCCTCCTTCACAAACACTCACACACGTGCGCCTTCGGGCTTCGTCAGTAACATACGCGATACACCGTACACACACACATGTACACACAGACACGCACACACGTACATATACATACACATAGTATATGCAAATGCATATATATTACGAACTATCATCAAAACATTTTAAAATAATGAAAACATATGCGCCATCCTTCCGCAACACTGTCATATAGATCAGTGTTTATTCAAATTGATTTTGAAAGTACATTTAATAATCATAACCGCACCTATAATTTTTGTTACCACTTTATATCGCTTTGACATTATTATAGTTATTGTTACATTGTAACTGAAATTGTTATTGAGGCTGACATTCCCTATTATTATTAATTATTATACAAGGGACCATTATTTTGGTGGACGGGGTAGTATAGTACCAGCAGCAGCATTAGTGGACGTTGTAATAGTAATAGTAGTAGTAGTAGTAGTAGTAGTAGAGTAATACTTATAGTAATAGTCGTAGTAGTAGGAGTAGTAACAATAGTAGTAGTAGCATCATTGGTCGTAATAACAGTAGTAATAGTAGTAGTAGTATCAGGTAGAAACAATATTTATGACAGAAATTATTTTATATAGATTAATTTTATAGGAAATTATATAGATTAAAAGAAGAAATAATATATTATTAGAATGTGTCTTATCAGAATAGATAAATCTATAAGATGCATTGCCCAATCAGCTTCATCGAATTGAATGCGCGCCCAGCGTGTCCCAAGCTTAAGGCCTGACATATATAGCTGCTTGAAGGCAATATTTTCTTTCGTGTCAAGCAGGTCCTTGCCACCCGGTCGTCGGGTATATTCGGTTTGGCATAAGCGCCGTTGCAATTTCACTCGGTATGTTTCTACGAATGCTTTTCTCTTTTCATGTCTTTTTTTGGTTAATTTTGTTGTGTATGCTATGTATTCATTTTTATAAAATTATTAGCTGCTAAGTTTGTGCGCAGGAAGAATTGTTTTGAGTCGCGCAGTGGACGAGCCGGGCGGTTTTGTTGAGTGCATTTGACCTCATCCGTTTGACCTCACGTTGCTGCATGCACAGCCGCTGTTCTTTTATGTAAATGCAATTAAAATCTCCGTCGGTCGGAGGGGCCGTAGGTGTGGGAGTGGAGGTAAGGAGGGAAGGGGAGTGATAAGGGAGAGGGGAGGAGAACAGTAGATTACTCCGGGTAGGTCCTGGCGGTAGATTTGAAAAGAGTTTCAAGGCACATTAACTCAGTGCGGAAGATGTAGAATTAAAGCGATGCGAGTACGCAAGAAGTGTCGTCTAATGTGTCTTTATACGTTACCTTACGACCGTGGCGATCCCGGTTAGTCCAAGCGCGGCGGTAAATGAGGCGGGAAGATGGTGAGGATGATGGTGATGATGGTGGCGCTGTCGCTGTGGATCTAGGGGTTGGAAGGGAAGTTTTTTGGCTGGATGTTGATGATGATGCGCAGGGGGCACCGAGGCGGTAAGGGTGGTGATGGTGAAGGTACGATGGGTAGAGATATTTTCACATTCGAGATCATTCTTCTGCTGGTGTTTGGGGAAATTCCTCATTACATTGATGCCAGTTACTTTAAGTATAATTAAAACACAGAGCTTGAGTATAATGTAGATGAAAAAGTCGGCGATGATGATGATCATATAGATATTAATGGTAGATGGAATTTATAAAGATTATATCTTAGTACCATAAGAGTGATAGCAACATTCTTTTTGGTAATGTTCATGAAGAATAGCTGTTCCATACTAAATATGCAAATATATCGTTATAACACTCGCAATATTCATTAGTGTCCTATGTAGTTAATATGATTATATTGGTTTATCTTTATGATTTTCATGATTATGTATTTTAGGTGGCTGTTCATATTACCATGACGGGTTATGAATGACTCAAGCATAAATACAAGAAGTGAATGTAGGGTGAATGGCGCGGATGAAGGCTTAAGCCTTAAGAAGTGCTAGCTCATGCAGCGTAGGAAGTGCAGCGTGAATAGGGGTGAGAAGGATGGAGGGTGAGAGGGGAAGGGGCAGTAGGGGAGAGGGAAAGGGGAAGGAAGAAGGAAGGGAAAGACAGGCCTAAGGGAGGGAGGAGGAAGTACGGTGAAAGGGGAGGGGGCAGCAAGGGTCAGGGGTCAGCAGGAAGGGGGACGAGACAGAGGAAGAAGGGTGAAAGGATGAAAGGGGAAAGGGGGAAAGGAAAAGGAAGAAAGGTGAACAGGAGTAGGGAGCAGGAGGTAAGGATTAGAAGTTAGGAGGAAGGAGGAAGAGATTAAAAGAGTGAAAGGAGGAAACGGAGAAGGGAAAATGGGGAGGGGGAGAGGGAGAAGGGTGAAAGGGGGGGGGGATGGGGAGCTTGAAGTCAAGACCCTCGGCGAGACTTGGCTGAAGACATGGTGCTTGAAGACACACCTTTGCGTCTCGTTTCGAACGCGGCGAAATGTTTTCTTGAAATGTTGAAGCAACGAACTTTCTTGTGTTCCTTTTTTCTCTCTCTCTCTTTACGTTCATTACTTTACCGATAGATTTGTTGTTTTGAAGGCAAGGGTGCTGTTCTATATATTTAGTTAATTCTCAAAAAAATGACCTTTTAACGTACCTCAGGGAAGGGCAAAGTGTAAAACTGGTATTTAATACGTATAAACAGAAGACCTCATGTGCTGGACGTCATTAAATAATGTGTTTTATCGGAGGCACATCCTGTAAGCACGTCTTAGCTTCAGCTTCGGATCAGATTATACAATTTTCTTTCACAGATTGGCTTTAGTCCGCATTACTTTATTACACATTGATTGAGCTAGAATGATTGTATTTAGAAGCAATATAGACAGTTTTTTATTTTATTTTTTTGATTCGGTTTAAGGCTTAATACGCCCCTACAGGAGGGCTTCGGGGAGGGATTATGATTAGGGATATTTGCTGTATCGATCAACTCCGTAATTTGACAGTCTACTCCGCGCACTCCTTCTCTGTTCAAGTGTATACACGGTTGTTGCTCGAGCCTGGGCTATTAGGCGGAGCTGCGATGTGCGCCACATCTTGGTACTTTTCGGAGATGACTTGTCGTACCTGAAGATGGCCAAATTATTGATGATGTTTAAGTTATTTGATGATATTTTAATTCACAAGTGCTTATTGGGTCGGATCGCGAAGGAGTTCCAATGGTCACTTTCCGGGGAATTATTAGCCGGTCGCCAGGGCAAAAACCAAGCTCAAAAATCCTCGACTTTTGCTGACTAGTGGAGCGTGAGAGACGCTAGCACTCGGCTCCCTACTTAACCCACTTGTTACACAAATCATCGCCAAGGTTATCTCGTTGCTCTCCCAAAACCCAAATTCAGAAATGGCCCTGGAGCTGAAGCCGACGACCCGCCCGCACTGTCAAGGTGCTGCTTCGGAACGCCAGGCTCGGCGGCGGGGAGGTCGAGGTCTGACGCCGGTGCCGCTGCGCTCGAGCATGGCTTGGCACTGCGGAGCGTGGCAGAGCGTATGAGGAAGTGGCATCGGCATCGGAGCGAAGCAAGAGGATGTCGGAGAGGGATGTCGGGCAGTAAGTCATGCCATGTGAGACGGAAGTAGACGACGGGGCTGCAGAGCGGGCGATCCGAAGTGGAGGTGCGAGCCAAGGAGGACCCGACGTGGGAGGGAATCCGCCCAGCGAACAAAGGAGAGCCTCAAGCGAATGCAAGGGAATGAATGCCAGTGTGAAGGTGACATTCCTTTGCGTCTCGGTGATGCCCGTATGGATAATAAAGGCACAGGCTTTATAGTATGACAACAAAAAGCGGTTTGTTTCTGCTCGGTCTTTCGTGTTTTATGAAGAGTTTTTAATTATTCTTTTGCCAAGTGATGAATATTTTCTTTATTCCTAGCATGCACCTGCAGCACCAATATACCCGAATGCTGACTCCAGATTCATGAGATTTCTTTTAGAGCGGCTGTCGTATTCGCTGCGGATAAATTGCAAAGTTATTTCTTCTTTGAGTATTTAGAAGTACGAGCGTTTATATTTAATGTAGCACCACCCGGTGAATAAGTGTACCCGGTAATTTATATAATGATGGAGGGATTTTATCGCAGGTCCAACAAATGAATATTGTATACGTGTTTTATTGACATCAGCGGGGGGTTTGCCAATCAACTGAAAACTGAGAGCGACCTCCCTTCCGTGCTTTTGAGAAATTACAGCTTTTGGATACATTCTGCGGGCAACAATTTCGTTTTGAAAATCTGGAAGAAATCCGCGAATCAGAGAAATCTACGAGGCAATCATTTCACTCAAGAGTATCTTAATAACCAGCTTTGTTGTAATTTACTCGGGAATGAGGACTGATATGTCATGAAATGGGTAGAATAGAATTTACTTGAGGGAATATTAAACCTGATTCCGTGCTTGTTACCTGTTGACCGAGACACGTTTTGTGAGGGCAATTATTTTGTTTTATTTGTTGGTCCGAATTTGGGGGGCGTGACTTATTTTGCATGCAAGATATTATAAAATGTTATTGTATTTATTTTTCTCTAAAGGAGATCCAGCGTGGGATTAACTTATTTTTAGATGTCCCTTTTGCACGGTCTGTTTCAGGCTAACGGCTGCAACAGCAACAACAATACAAAGACACGCAAACATTGCTACAATAGAACCGTCCTAAAGGAACAGGGTGACACACGGTGGCAGTAACTCTTGATGGGCTTTGTAGTATTCAATCTTATGATTCGTATTGTTATAAAAATATATTGTTTTTGGCGTCATTGTCGGGAACCAATAAGAGGGATGGATTGTTAATCAATTTTCCAAAAAACGTCACATCCATCTTGTTTTATGGCTGATTGAAGCAAGTTGTAAATATACCAACAAACGTAGCAGAGGTTGACGAGGGTGCAATTGCTCACTGGAAACTGCTGGATATTTCCTATGGATTATTTATCTGAAGGAAGCCACGCTGCCGTGCGACCTTTTTGATTTGTTGTGAAGTGCAGTGATGTGAATTATATATGTATATTTTTTTTCCATGGTAGCATTTTGAATAGGTGATCTATTTTAATGAGCTGGCATTTCATTGCGCGTGTATCAGTTCTTTGAGTGCGCCGGGGTGACTGAGAGACCAAAAGGCTGTTATGACCCTTCGATAGCAAGGCAGGTAGTCCGGCGACACTTCGATCCGGGCATTATAGTTCGATACCGGATCATACCACCGACCTGGTCATTAGGTTGAGCAAGGTGGGTTATGAGATCCCCTGACCCAGTTATTATTGAAAAGTAAGCAGTCATGAAGGTAGCTCGAATCAGAGAATCATGAAGGAGCAAAGTAGGAGCTTCCCTTGGCGGTCGCCATAATTGGACCCTCGGAGACGCCCGGGCGAGGCGGCAGGACGGCCAGGTGGCTCGGCTAATCGGAGGGGGATCGCGGCGCTAAAGATACGCGCGGGAGACGTTCAGCGCGATGGTGGGGCGAGATCTGCTCGCTGGCAGAAAATGCGGCCGTGATGTCGCCAAGACTAATGGTCATTTTGCGCTTTGATCTTCGAGGTTTATAAGATTACAGCACGGCGACTGTGATAACGCGGGATAAAAAGGATAATGCAAGATGACTTTACATTTTGTTTATTTTCTGCTTTACGTAAGCTTGTGCACTAATAGAATTTGTTTTTCTTTGCAGGTGAGTTTTAAAGCCTTGACGTCCGAGACCGATTCTGCAGGTTTCTCCACTGACGACGAACTGGTGCGTATAAATGATTAGCTTGCTTCGTCTCTTAATAATGAGAACAGTTTATATATATATATATATATATATATATATATATATATATATATATATATATATATATATATATATATACGTCATTTAGAAGCACATGGGACCCAGGAGACACTGCCCACGTAAGACAGCCTAGACTTCACGCCCACAAGCCATCCGAGTGTCCGTTAGACATTGGTCTGGTCCGGCCATGCCCCGCCCCTTCCAGCCGGCTGCACGAGGCGACCGTGACGTGATGCGGTGCATGTGACGCATCCCTGCATGTCTTGCATTACGATAGATCATGCAACGGTATGCCTCGATGGCAACGCTGATGTACTGCCTTTTTTGGATATATTTCACTCGTCACTTGTTCGCATACTATTTATTTGACTTGAGATGTACTATCGTGTGTGTGTTGCAGTTTTTGGCGATTGCATAGGCGTGAAGTTACTTTTATTACAACAAAGTCAGATTCAATACTTGTCCTAGGAATCATGAAACCAAACTGACATGTAAGTTTAGACAGACGAACAAGGCTATAATGATACCTAGTTGATTGATGTTAATTTTACATTGAATAGGTGATAACGTATATTTATTAATTTGTTTGAGATACAAGACTACCAAGTAAGATTTATTGGACGAACTTCAGCAACATGTAATGCGCCGTAGCGATTTATGATACAGAACGTTCCTTGTGCAAATACGCTTTATAAGCAGATCAAATTTTATCGAAAAACTGATCAGATTTCATAGGTATATTAAAAAGACATTTATTTAATTGCCGGCATTATTAATGACTATCACTTAAACATGATAGACGTTCGGGACCTCGTTTTTTAAACAGACAATAAAGATAAAATACAGTACGAATATTTCAAGAAGTTTATTTCCAGGAGCACCACCAGTTGTCTCTGCCTACCGTCTCCCGCCTCCTCTCTCGCACACCACGTAGTAGCCACGCGCACGGTTACATAAAATTTACTTAACTCCACATTCGAGTAAACGGTTTCTGATTTTCTTATTACGTTTTGTCTGATAACACATGATTTATTCGCCATAATCCGCTGTTGTGGCGAGAGGTTCTTGGTACATAAACGAACTTTAGATGTAAATGCACCGATTTGGCGTGGTGATTGCCGTACCGCGAGGACCATGATTCAGGTCGTGATAACATTGATTTGTCGGAAGTGTCCGTCATAACGTCACCGGGGAAAAAACCTCGCAAAAAATGAAAGACAGACGATATTGATGTGTTTTTAAAGTGTCGATTCTCATCATTAGATCGTATTGAGGTAAATGATAACCGGAGAGTGTGTTGGTACAAAAAGCCAAGGAAGGATGATACATGGTGCATTTAGGGTTATGAAGGAAGAACAAATTAGGGATTAGTGGCCATTACTCAATTATATTTTGAAGTGGTGCTGAATTTCCTAATTGGTGCTCGAGTGATGCCAAGACCCGACCCGAGCCCGCGTCCGGCTTTTTGTCCGCGGGGTATATACATGAAAAATATGGCTCGCCAATTACTGATCACTGAATTATTTATTGGGAGTCGTAACTCTAACGTGAATAGCCAATAAGTACCTCTCACTCTCCTTCACTCTTGTGTTTTATGTCTGCCTGTCCCGTCCCCCTCCCTCTCCCTTCGCTTCTTCGCCCTGTCTGTCCGTCTGTGTTTCTCGCTCTCATCCCGCTGCTCTTGTTCGTCTCGCTATGTTATATGTATTCTTACTTTGCGTCCTTAAACTTATATGTATTGTTAGTAATATTTATATATTTTTTTATATTTCCTCGTCCCTTTGCTCATTGCATTCTTAATATTTATCATTTCGTTTCATCCCCCCACCTCTCTGTCTCTCTCTCTCTCTCTTCCTATTTTCCCTCTTCCTTCCTGCCTTCCTTAATCTTTCCCTCCCTCCCTCCCTCTTTTTCCTTCCACCCGCCTTCCTCCCTCCTTCTCAGCCCTTCCTCCCCCTCCCCTTTCCTCTCCCCCCTAGGCCTTCTTCCCTCCCTCCCTGCCTCCTTCCCTGTCCTCCCCCTCCCAACCTGCAGCCACAGCACAAGGCCAGTAAGCCCGGCGTCTCCATTGGTCATGAGCACGACAGAAATATCAGAAGGGAGTCATTTGGAGTCCTGTTTAAAATGCAGGAGTGACATTCTATCATTTGAATGGCAGCATTTTAAACGCAGCATACCTAGTCAACCGAGCGGATTTTTCGGATAATTACATATTATTACAGGCGACCTCAGTCATGCACTGTAAAAGATGGTCACATGCATTTGCCTTTACTACATAATTACATCCTATAAAAATTTACAGCATAGAAGAACATGCATCTCCACACCTAGTATATCTGAATGTGCATGTTTATCAACGGGCAAGGGTCTAGCTCAATACAGTGTTGGTAATTTTGTTGTAATTCTATAATGGCTTTAGGTAATTATCCAGACACGTTTGTTACCGCCTCCCCTCCCCCCCATGGTGATATTACCGGAAATATTTCCTGCCCAGCCGAATTATTTGTCATGGGAAATATGCCAATTTTTGTGTAATTGCTGGGTTTTGATAATGTTTTCGTCGCCCGGATGTGATGTGTGGGCGGACTAATTATAATTCGCCGTGGTTTTCCGTCGTGATGGACACGAAGGAAAAATCCTGCTGTTTTCCTACGGTGGGTAATTTTCATAGACAACTTGCAATCAAGATTCACCTGATATCGACAGCCAAGTCCACAGCGAGTCCAATATATCAGTGGGAACAGGACGCGGAAGAAAAACAGAAAATAGCAGTAAACAATCGCATGGTCAACCGCGTGTCCAGGAAGGTGTATGGAGCAGGCCACCGTGAAGGTCTGATACCGGTGGGCGGGGCACGTGTCACTCACTTGACATGTGGGCGGAGCTTTATTACACTGGCCAATCAATGAACGCCAGCTTGACACCTAGGACGGACCTAGGGCGCCTTCACCAATCAGCGTTGAGCCTTCAATCTTGTGGGTGGAGTTTATTGATGCCCCACCAATGAACAGGTGTGATGCTGAAATATGAGTATTTAGTGATAATTTGTGACCAATTAACAGCTTTCAGCTCGTCATAAAGGAGAGTCACTGAATTCTAAGTGCAAATCTTGAGAGACAGACAGCGAACTGGCTTAGGTATAAACTTCTTTGAGTGTTTGAGTCGCCCCGATTTATTGTCTACTTGGGAATTTACTTCCAGTTATTTTCATTATAGGCTCTCGTACCCAAATTTATTAACTGCTTCCATAAACTGCAAGACATGCGATCCAAGATAGTAATAGTAGTTTACCCCGTGCGCCAAGGTTAAGCTGTCTCAGTCTAAATGTTATCAGATCATAGGAGACATACCGTGGAGGGTGGGTCCCTTCCTGCACTCTCCCGCTACACCTTGCTGCTCTGTGCACTGCTGAGGGCGCAGGTGTTAGTGGCTCAGGTGTGTGTGTGTGTGTGTGTGTGTGTGTGTGTGTGTGTGTGTGTGTGTGTGTGTGTGTGTGTGTGTGTGTGTGTGAGAGAGAGAGAGAGAGAGAGAGAGAGAGAGAAATTAATGTTTTGTAGTGAAGCTTATTAATGCAGATAGTTTGCTCCGCCTGTCTGTTTTATGACTGAGGGAGACAGAGACAATGTGGGCAGTCAGTGATTCTGGTTATATTAATGGTGTATACGAGTATAGTAACAACAGTAGATTATAATAGATATAATGCGATCTTATGTTGATATGGTGGTTGGGGCTAAAGTATAGGAAAGTACCTTGTTGATGCTAATGGTGTTAATATATTTGTAAGAAAGTAATGAAATCACTTGCAAATTCTATCTATTCATTAAACGGTGTAGTCATAATTATAACACTGACGTCAATGGAAGAACAGGTGTTCCTGATATGTAACACAACACAGCACAGCATATCACCACCACTACCACCACTACTGACACCAATACCACCACAACACCAACCTAGGATTTTTTTCTCCTTTTACGGAACATATTTTTCCTTTACGTGTTTATTATCTTGATCTTTTTTTTTTTTTTTTTTTTTTTTTTTTTTTTTTTTTTTTTTTTTTTTTACTGAATTCTACTCCATGGTTTATTTGCATGTACGACGTATGTGTTTGTGGCTTTTGTTACGTTCGAATTTCTTGCTGAGTGATACCAAATTTATGGAATGGCCTGTGGGCATTTTTTTTTTCTCGAAACTAATATACGTATATGTTTTTCTTTTGTTATGAAAATATATTTGACATATCGCACACTTTAACCTCGGAATAAATCGAAGCACTTTTTTTATATCTGAATGTTTGTGCCTATAAAGATTCAACCGAGGCTTTCTTTCTCGATAATCACGTGATAACGAGTACATTCAACATATATATATGTGCAGTATGTGTACATACATGTATTTATGTTAACGACACGAACACTTTGCATGTTTCACCAAACATTGACTTGAATAGACAAGTTTTTAGGTACTTAAGGTTTCTTCGTTGTATATTTTCTTCATGACAAGCAACTTTTTCCACATTTTTTATTTATTTATTCCGTATTCATAAAGTCCCTTTGAGAACCCTCAGCTCTCCGATTGTCGGCATTGCATCGCCACTTTTTTACAATATACGGAAAGATGAAAAAAGTATCGAACAATGGGTGTTTTGGAAAATTACAATGGATAAAGATAGATTAATACAATAATTTAAAGGTTGAGATAAACTGAATATGATTTTTAAATCTTTTATTGTAAGTAATAATTTGCTACAGGTAAGGTTTTATAGAGTTGCTTACCCATGTCCATGAATTCAAGTGTGTGTGTGTGTGTGTGTGTGTGTGTGTGTGTGTGTGTGTGTGTGTGTGTGTGTGTGTGTGTGTGTGTTATAGGAAGGATTGGGATTGGCACTGCCATCCTGTTCTGAATCTAAGCATTGTTTTAATACTTCTGTCCAACCTATTTCCGCCGAAGACACACCAAAGAATACGTGTGTGTGTATACGGTTAGGATTGTGGAGAAGGGGGGTGGGGGTTATAAGTTATAAAAAAAGACCGGGCTATAAAAACAACACGGCGAGAGCATTTAGCGAGACGAATGGCTGTTTTGCTCTCCGGGATTAGACCAATAATTAATTAAAGTGGCGGCTGCGATGCTCCCTGGGTCGTGTGTGATGAGCGCGCCTTGTCTCGGTCGCGACGCTGGTGTAGTGTCGCGAATGGCGCCGGGGACAGATATCTTCTTAATGTGACGCCCAAGCTGCCGTCAAGCATTACGGCTGTCGGGCGCGAGGGTGCCATGCGTTAAATTTATCGGGTAAACGGGCTTCAAGGCGAGGGGAGGGAGGGGAAGGGTGTGCTGGGAGGGGAGTGGGGGTAGGGGGGAGGAAGGGTAGAGTTGGGGGTAGCGGGAAGGAAGGGCAGGTGGGGGTAAGAGGACGGAAGGGCAAGTGGGAGTAAGGGGAGGGAAGGGCAGGTGAAGTAGGAGGAAGGAAGGGCAGGTGGGGGTAGTGGGAAGGAAGGGTGGATGTGGGTAAGGGAAAGGAAGGGCAGGTGAAGTAGGAGGAAGGAAGGGCAGGTGGGGGTAGGGGAAAAGAAGGGTAGAGTAGTTGGGTAAAGGGAAGGAAGGGTAGGCAGGGGTACGGGTAAAGAAGGGCAGGTGGGGGTATGTGGGTACGAGGAAGAAGGGAAGAGTTGGGGGTAAGGGGAGGGAAGGGCAGGTGAGGTTAGAGGAAACAGCGGGTAGAGTTAGTGGGCAGGGGGAGGGAAGGGCAGGGGTAAAGGAGGGCGATGGAAGGAAGAGCAGATGGGTTTGCGGCGTGGGAGAGGAAAGGCAGATAGGGATGGAGAAGAAGGAAGGGAGGGGGAAGGGGATAAGAGGAGAGGTGTAGAAGAGGTAGGGGGGGGGGGGAGAGCGTGTAGCAGTTTATTCTTGTTACGCCGGCGCGTCTCCATGTTTCTGGGGTCATTGGAAAGAATGTGTGAAATGTTGATGTTCTGTTAGGGTTAGAATGAGGTTTGGAGGGACTGCTAGTCGAGAGAAGTTGTTCGTTTGACTACTAGTTGCGAAAGACTGCTGTCATTCGAGACTGGCTAAGAAAGGCTGCTTCAAGATTTCCGACTTGGCATGACTGCTAGCAATAAGAATTACTGGTAAGAGAGACTGATGGATAAGAGGATGGTCGTTAAGAGAAAAGGTAAAGAGAAACTGCAGTCTAACTCCGCGCCATGAGACACAGACACACAGAATCAGACTAAATACGATGAGAAATTATCTTCTGAAGTAAGCCAGTAAAGAGCCATACAAAATTTAAAAAAAATACAACAGTATGTAAAGGAGCTGTTAGAAGCTGACAGTTACGTGAACAGATTGTGATGAGAGGCATTTAGAACGGAGAAATGCACGTTGTGAGCAGTTCAGTCATAGCGAAACAGGGTCTAGTTACATGCCCTGCACAATAAGGTTCTTAAGCCCAGCATTAGTGGCATGAATGGCCGCGATGTGTATGATAGCGGGAAATGAAGTGGTCGGAAAGGAAGCAGATTGTGACAGATGAAGGGCTTCTGATTGCATGATAGAACTGATTGTGATAGATTGCACGATCGCAAATTGTAGAGGAGGCAATTTGACAGATTGTATGGGAGGTCAGATTGTGACATATGACAGGCACAGGTAGCTTAGATGTTGGATGGTGGGATTGTGATAGATAGTCCGTTAGAGAGCGGTGTTGTGGATTAGATTGTGATATATGGAGTAAATATATGTTAAGAAGTATGTCATGCGTGATATATGGTATGGGTGCAGGTTATGTGAAGATTTGACAGTGGGAAGGGTACAGTTTGTGAGAGGTTTCTATAATCATATTTAGGATCAGTTCTTTGTTTTCGTGCTGAAATATATATATACATATATATATATATATATATATATATATATATATATGTATGTATGTATGTATGTATGTATATATATATGTATATATATATATATATGTATATATGTATGTATATATATAAACATACGTATATATATGTCCATGTATATATATGTACATGTATGTATATGTATATATATATATATATATATATATATATATATATATATATATATACATGTACATATATATACGTATATATATGTACATGTATACATACATATATATATATATATATATATATATATATATATATATATATATATATACATATACATACATATTTATATATTGATCGAAATAGCAGCTAGTTCCTGATTGTTTAAAGTATACCAGTAAAAGTTTATTTCATGTCAAAGTAAAGAACAGAACGAACAGATATCAGATTGACATGACTAAATTTAGGGTATACAGTCTTAGATAAGTTACATAATCCTTTTACTGTAGTATTTTTATATAGTTAATTGACCTTATTTTTTCACACGGCGCAATAGCATGTTGGCTTGGTAGAAATGCAAAGGCGGGTTGTTTGCGTCGAATAACTTCACCAGCTTTGAAGCAGGAACCGGAAGTCGTTAGTTATAGTGCGCCTTGTTTGTTCGCGCTTGAGCACCTGGTAATGACATATGGCAAGGTGATTGACAGCCGCCAATTTGTTAGATTGATGGCTCCATGAATATACTAAACCTCCAATTTTGTCATCAACTGTTACAAGCGAGACCGGGGACGAATGGGCTTTGTTATAAGTTCCACCACTAACTAGCCGACTACACCGCTTTGGCCTGCCCGAGCTGGTGACCTGGGTCGTTGGGTATACGCAAGGGCACGGTGTACCCAGGTGTACTCAAGGCTATTGGTATTCATATTTTAGAAATGCAGGTGCTTCGTGCGAAAGGTGGAGGTATGGCGGCAGTACATGTAAGCAACTATTTTAAACCAGGTGAACTGTATTGCCGGGACCTGGCGTAACGTGCGGTACAGAACGGCGTTGTTCGTCGGGCAGCAGGTAACAGAAAATTTTGATAAGATTACATGTTGTCGCTCGACGTGAGCGGCTGATTGTGCCAACCATTTTGTTCATTTTATTATCCCTATCATTGCCTCGACTTCCGCCGCTATTTTTGGGTCGCCGGAGCGTGAGAGGCTGCATAATGGGCAAGAAACGAGATCCTGAAGACAAAGAGCGTGCTGGGCGGCGAGTGGCGTGCGGGTCATCCGGCGACGGAGCCGCGAACTCTGCACGGAACATTTGCATCGCGATGATTCACCGATCGGCAGCGAAGTGTCGGCTGCTGACGAGTGAGGAGTCGATGTCGGCTCGTGTCCTTCGCAGGCCAGGCGCGGTCTGCAGCGCGATGTCACGGTGCACGAAAGTTGGAAATGACTCATATAACGCAGTACTTTGAAATACATAATGCAGTTTTAATGTTTATTCATGATTCGGAAAGTAAAAGAGTATAATTAGCAGTTTTATAAAATATTATTTAATTTAATGCTATTTTGAGCTAGAAAGGAGGCGATGTATGTCCATCCAACAAATTAAGCAAATATGGCTTTAGACCTGAATCAGAATTTCAACCGCAAAATTTAATAAAAGCGCTACGACCTCCGAAGGTTCTTCCGCCCTCATTGAGCAGCAGGAACGGGAGACGCTTTCCCGCAATTATCATGACATTTCTGTCGCCGATGTCCTCGAAGATCGCACAGCCGGAGAACAATCCCTTCGTGTTCTGCGAGAAAACCGCTTTTCCGCCACACTCGCAGCCGCCGCCGCCAAAGCAGGCCCCCCCGAAGGCACCGCCACATAGATGGCGCTCGCACTACAATCGTCGTTTACATCCCAAGGAAAATTTACTCGCCGCCATCAGTGACAGCCATCACTATTTCTAACGCTGTCACTATTATAGCCCGCAAACATGGTCGTCACTCTCGCGGCACTGGCACCGCACCTCTTAACTCCCACCTTCACAGCCACTGCGTCATCATCACATAGCAATCACCAGTGGGGTGGAAGCCGGCCTCTTTCTTAATGTCTTTTCAAAGTTATAAATGCATTTTCTTTTACGAGACAACAGCGACCACTTACCGCTTCCCCATTACCGCAACTGGTAACGTCTCCCCCCCCCCTTCCTCTC
>NC_091571.1:29438182-29443182 GCF_042767895.1 Penaeus vannamei | reverse complement strand
TTCCCTGCCCCCTCCCCCTTCCCCCTTCCCTACCTCTTTCCCCTACCCCCTCCCCCTTCCCTGTTTTTTCCCAACCCCTTTTCCCCTGCCCGCTTTCCCCTTTTTCCCCTGCCCACTTTCCCCTTTTTCCCCCGCACCATATCTGCTATTTCCCTGCCCCCTCCCTCCCTCTCTTCCCCAAACGCCGTATTCTCAATCTCTCCGAATACTCGCGCTGAAGAAGTGCTATTTACGATCAGTATCCAACACTTAGCTTCATAAATAGCGGCGCTCCGTTCCCTCCAGCTCTTCGGTCCGCTCTCGGGTTTCCAATCAGCTACAAATACTCCGAGCTAGTTTCTCTCTGGCTCTCTTTCTCTGTCTCTCTGGCTCTCTTTCTCTTTTTCTCTCTCTCTTTCTTTTCTCTCTCTCTCTCTCTCTCTCTTTTTCTCTGTCTCTCTTGCTCTCTTTTTCTCTCTCTCTCTTTCTCTGTCTCTCTGGCTCTCTTTCTCTGTCTCTCTGGCTCTCTTTCTCTTTTTTTCTCTCTCTCTTTCTTTTTTCTCCTCTCTCTTTCTTTCTTTTTCTCTCTCTTTTTCGTTTTCTCTATCTTACTCTTTCTCTCTCTCTCTCTCTCTCTCTCTCTCTCTCTCTCTCTCTCTCTCTCTCTCTCTCTCTCTCTCTCTCTCTCTCTCTCTCTCTCTCTCTCTCTCTCTCTCTTCCTCTCTTTCTCTCTCTCTCTCTTTCTTTCTTTTTTTCTTTCTCCCCCCCCCCCTTCTCTCTCTCTCTCTCTCTCTTTCACTCTCTCTCTCTCTCTCTCTCTCTCTCGCTCTCTCTCTCTCTCTCTCTCTCTCTCTCTCTCTCTCTCTCTCTCTCCCTCTCCCTCTCCCTCTCCCTCTCCCTCTCCCTCTCCCTCTCCCTCTCCCTCTCTCTCTCTCTCCCTCTCTCCCTCTCTCCCTCTCTCCCTCTCTCTCTCTCTCTCGCTCTCTCTTTTTCTCTCTTTCGTTTATGTTTTCCTGAAGCGTTTCATCCTTCTGCGGTGAGTGATAACAGCACCCCCCCTCCCCCTCCCCCTCTGCGTCTGTACGACTCGCCGCGACCTAATAGTTGAGACTTCGATTACATCTCGCTCGGGGATCGTGTTACTCGTGCATTCACGCTGGAGATTAAGTACGGATGTATGCTGCATTTTCTCCTGGATGAAAAAAATGAAAAAAATAGGGGGGGTTGGGAAAAAATTTGTTTGAACAAGGACGTACTATTTTCTTAAGGGAATTTGAGATACTGAGGTGGGTTGGGTTTGCGTGTTATTGTGTAGAAAAAGAAAATGAGGGAGAGAGAAAAAAAAGACGGGAAATATTGGTTGAGAAATTATATGGATGTTAACTGCATAGATTATAAGGTCAGATAGGAATGGTCAGTATAGGGTAAGATATAGAATAGATATAATTTGTATAGGTCGAAGAATAAGTATGAATTATATAGATTCAAAATAAAATTCAGAGACGTCTCCAAAGCTGCTCCTGTGTCTTGTACTGGAGTGATCAGCAGAGGGATTAAGACAGCAACAGTTGCTCTGAAGTCGCGCTGTTATTACACCAGTCCGTCCTCCTAATTACTCATAAATATGTTTGCCCGGATTTATCCACTTTTCCCCTGAACGTTTCAGTTATTTCGTGCTATCTGACCCTCCTCTTCAGTATTCATCCCTTGAAATTCTGCACACCAGACCTCTGATATTTCCCTCCCCAGAGCCGTTTGTTTCCCTATGAAGTCTTCCTCGCTCTTTCCCCCTGAACTTTCCCTCCCCAAAATTTCCCTCTTCCCCTCCGAAACGCCCCTGCAAGTCGTGCTTTCCACCAGAGCAGTCCTGCATCTCCCTTCCACCGGCCCCTCATCACTCCTACATTTCCACACCATTTTTCTCCTCCCCGCACGCTCCTTCCCATTATTCCTCCATATCCTCGGCCATATCTCCTTTTCCCCCGCCCCTTCGCTTCTTCCCCCACCGCCCCCGTTTTTCTCCCCTGACTCCCACCCACCCTGGCGTTCGCCGCTCTCGTCCTTCACCCCCTCCCTCCCGCCCTCCTTCCTCTTCTTCCTCCCTCCCCTCACCCTTCCCCCCTTCCTCCTCCTCCTCCCCTTCCTCTTCCTCCTCCTCCTCTTCCTCCTCCTCCTCCTCCTCCTCCTCCTCCTTCTCCTCCTCCTCCTCCTCCTCCTCTAATGTGCCCTTTGCATGGTACTTGTGATTTGCCGAGGCCTATGTTATGCACGCCCATTTGTCATAAGAGTTTTTAGGAGCTCTCTCTCCTTTTTTCCCGAAAATAGCTTTAAGAGGAGAGAGGGAGATATACTGATAATTCGGGGCTAATGAACTATGAACGGACAACAGCAGAAAGAGAATTTAAAGAGTCAATACACGTGGAGAACTTGTAGGAATATTTACACGTGTAAATATGTATGCATATGTAGTATTTTTTTGAAATTCGGTTTATTTACGCAAGTCTTTTCCGTGCCTTTATTTTAGCCGAGTGTGGGAGACGCCGTGATAAAGGGAGCGAAGGCACGTCATGGAGAATGCGTTACGCTGCCCTGTATATCATCGTTGTTTTTATTTTGTTTGTCTCATTTTCCCCCACAGAATGTACCTTCCTGTCTTGGTTTTTTCCTCCCTTCTATTTATTTACCCTCCTCCAACAGATTGTTTTGCGTTCATTTTCTCATTATATTTCCCTCACTTGATTGTATTTTCCATAAGTGTTTTCTTTAATTAAGGCGGTTTCGAGGTTTTAGATTTAGGAATGTCATTTGTTTTTCCTTTTCTTTTTTGTCTTATTAGAAGATGCAGGGACTTTGATCCTCAGACGTGCGCTGTCTTCCCTTCGCTATAAATTTTCGTTATATGTACATTTAGATTCTCTTCATTTTCCGTTTGAGAAAGGTGCTTATGCTGAATATCGCCGGAGCAATGTAAAGTATCGGTAAGACACGTCAGAGTGTAACAGCGTCTTGTATTTTCTTGTTAGCGAATAAATTTCCAGCGCAATAGCTTTTGAATAGGTTTTATAAGTAATTTACAAAACACTCACATTTTTATATAAACCAAACATGTACAATAATAATTCGATATCTCCGCAATAGGAATGAAAATCAAACATAAAGCTAAATAAAACAACAGCAAAAAAGGAAAAGGTTTGGAATCCCTTTCACCGTGGAAAAAAGCGATGAAACACAGGCGTGACATCAGGAGTGTCTACAAGTGTTGTGGTATATTGAACCCGTGGGAGCAGCATGGATGGGCGTGGTCTGACTGTCAGTACATGTTACATGGTGGGAGAGGCTGGTACTCAAATTATTGATTTTAGATTCTCATCACATTCCTTTGTTGTTTAACGTGGCGGTCATGTCCAATTATTTATTTCTTCTGTTCATCGTGATTTAGAGATGCTGTGATACCGGATGGAGAATATAATTTCATTGCGAAAGCCACGTCGTTTCGCAAACGAGTTCGTGCGTATTTTGTCTGTACGTTGCAATTTCTTTATATATTTGGGTGTATTTATGGATTGGTAAATAGAAGGTTAGATAGTTGCATAGACAGATAAATACAATTTTATTTATAATGCTAAGTACACCCAATTTACGTGTGAATGATAGGGTTATAAAATTGATACAGATGTAAAAGCCAAAGAAGAAAAAAAACGAGCGAGAAAGAACAGAAAAAATGGTTTATGAGAAGAACATATAAATATAGAATAATATATAAAGAGACTGGCAGAGGAACATTAGCGGAGGAAAACACATAAAGTGTAGCATGCCAAGAACTGAGCACAGTATTTTCAACCACCGCTCTCACATTATGATATTTTTGTTTCAGCGTTTCTCTCTTGTGCCGTGGAAGGATTGTGGGCTTTGGTCGCCTTTGTGGATGTTAACACGCGCTCTGTTGTTCCGGACTCTATGGTCGCGGGCCTGGCGAAGGGATTTTAAAAGTTTTTTGGTGCCTGATCAGACACGGGGCAGACACGAGTGTGGGTATACGGCGGGAGGCATTGGCTGTGCAGCTGGGCACGGCAGCCAGTGGACGGTACGTTTCGGCGGCTTTGGTGGATAGAGAGCCTACGTAATACTGCCCTTTCAGTCTTAACTTCTCTAAGCCATTTTCGTACACGAGCTCCTTAAGGTAAGGGAGACAGAAGGAGGAAGAAAAGGGAGTACATCACAGGAACATCTAAAACAACGAGAATAAAAAAGGCAACAGGAAAACAACCAACCAGTAACAGGCATCATATATAAAAGGGTTCCCTACGTATTGGATATTAGTTTTGTTCCCTGGCACAAGACAGCGTCGAGCCAGCCGTGGTGTGATGTCTTAGGTCATAGCGCCAGGGTTTTCGTGGGTCACAGCGCCTGTATGGTCTGGGGTCAAAGCACTAGTGTATGAGTGCAAAGAGAAAGAGAGGAATAAGATTCGTAGAACTGGAGAAAGCGTAAGGGCGCAAAGCTGAAATCGAGGTAGGTATTTTTTTCGGAACTTTGCGTGATAAACGTTTTTATATGCATTTTTTCATATTCTTCCCAGGGTTGTGGTTACAGCAGTGCTGTTTTCGTCTCCTTTTTCTCATCTCTTTTTCTTTTTGGTCTTCTTTCCTTTCTCCAAGTTTTATTCGAAACTTGTAGATCCTCGCACCGAAAAGAAAGAAAGAAAGAACAGTAAAGAACTGGAGACCCTAGGGAAAGGTAACACAAGTTCTTAATCATGGATTTAGAGGTAAAAGTGGGGCTGACGAGTGCGATGGGGGTCAGGAAGGAGGAGGGGTGAGAGGGGTTAAAGAAGGTGGGGGAGAGAGCGTGGGATGGGGCCTAGAGGGGGCGGGATGGGGGAGCAAGGGTGTGACATACACCTATAAGCAGCGGGCGTGAGGTAAATGTGGAGTTTGCATGGCACACGTCGTCTACGCGGCCCGCTAGCCCCGTCTTTTTTTTCCTTCTTTCATTAGTGTTTGATTATGGAATCATTCTTA
>NC_091571.1:29423182-29430682 GCF_042767895.1 Penaeus vannamei | reverse complement strand
AATATATATATATATATATATATATATATATATATATATATATATATATATGTATGTATATTTGTAAAATATATATGTATATTTAGGAATATATATAATAGTAGATATATATACACATATATAGTATATATATGTATATGTATATATATATTTATATGTCTATATATATGCGTGTGTGTATGTGTGTGTTTGCGTTTGTGTAAATATATATATATATATATATATATATATATATATATATATATATATATATATATATATATATTAAGTATGTATGTATGTATGTAAGTATGTATATATGTGATTATATGTGATTATATACATGTATGTGTGTGCCTATGTTGGTGGGTGTGTTTATATACATATATGTGCAGGTTTGTCTGTGCATATGTATGCATAATAGCTGATGTATATATAGAACATATTTAGTAAAATTAACACGACAGACTAAATGACTCTCGCTGTTCATATGAACAGGAGAAAATGAAAGAAAATATAAAAAGACATCAATTGATGCAATAGAAAGTCTAGCTAAACTTCCGGCGACTTTATTTGGCCATCGAGACTGATGTAGCCTTAACATAAAAAACTTGGTATATAAGTTTTGGTGAACTTGAGGAGGCCGGCCTTAAATTCGGTAATGTTTATGAGATAAGTCCGCTTCGCAGTCGAGGGAAACAGAGCAGAACTTTAACAAGGAATTGGACTTTATGTGGATACCTTTATAATACCTCAGATCGCCGGCTGTTATCGTAGTCGTTTCGGATTTTTTTTTTTCTTTCTTTTTTTTTTTTAAGGGGTGGGCAGTGGGTCGTGATGCCTTTCGTCGTGAACTTCCTTTGTCGTGGGGCTGGGCGTCGCCGCCGATCGAAAACGGGCGGTCTATCCCCGTTGCTCGTGTGTGTGTGTGTGTTTGATTATGTGTTTAATTATATGTGTATTCTTAGGTCTGCTTTTATCTATGTTATGTAGGTTATAACTGATACTTAATAAGTGGAGAAGAGGAGGAGAAGGGAAAAAATAATAAGAAAATTGATAAGAAAATAGGAAAAGAAAAAGAAGAAATCAGCAGCAGCAATAATAAGACGGGTATATGAAAAGGGGGGAAGCAGGGTGTACAAGAAGAGGAGGAGCAGAGGAAAATGAGAATAGAAATGATAAGAAAATAGGAAAAGAAAAAGAAGAAATCAGCAGCAGCAATAATAAAACGGGTATATGAAAAGGGGGGAAGCAGGGTGTACAAGAGGAAGAAGAGCAATAGGAAACGGGGTGGGGGTGGGGGGGAGATAGAAATTTTACAACGATAATATCACTCTCCTCTTATTGTTGTTATTAAGAATCATGATAGTTATCTTAGATCGTCAATCTGCCAGCGCTGCGGAATGAGTTGTCAGTTCCCTCAGAGTGAAAACCTTATCGTTCGGTCTTTATGTTGATGTTATATTGTTGGGATTATTGTTTTTTTATCATCGTCGTCATCGCTATTATTTTTTATATCAATATTATTATTACTATCGCTTATTATTATCATCATCATCACATTATTATTATTGTTATTATTATTATTATTATTATCATTTTTATTATTGTTGCTGTTGTTATCATGAATTTGTAAGTGTTTCTACCGCTCATCCGTTCACCCGTATTACTTTTATTTTACGCTTGAAATTACAGTCCATATGCCTGGGAAGTTTGAGTCTCTTCATTTGATGCAAGGTGGGCATCTTGGGCATGGATTCACATTTCATATGACTGAGGACTTGAAGTCAAATACTTTTGGTGAAAATTATAGAATCACACACACACACACACACACACACACACACACACACACACACACACACACACACACACACACACACACACACACACACACACACACACACACACGTTATTATTGTTTTTTGTTGCCATAATGATAATTATAGTGATAGTAATAGTAATAATAATAATAATGATGATGATGATGATGATGTTGACTAGTAATGATGATAATAATAACAACAAAATGATAATGATATCATTATTATCATTCTTCTTCTTCGAGGCAAGTACACAACAGAAGTAGTTCGACTTCACTTTTATATACATAGGGAGATGGGGAAAGAGGGGAAACGGAGTGGACTTACAGAGCAAAAGGGGATAGATAAAGGGAAAGGGAGGATGAAGGGAGAGAGGTTTCAGAGTGAACAGGTGGATAGAAAAGGTCGGGAAAGGGGAAAGGGAGCGAAGGAAGTGGAGGAGTTTAAGGAAGAAGAGGAAGGAAGTGGGAGGGGCCAGATGTAGGACTTAAAGTGGGAGGGGAGGATTGAATTCAAGGAAGATTTGGGGGTGAGAGGGGGTGGCAGAGCGGAAAGGCCAAGGGAGGGAAGGAGGGAGGGAGGGAGAGAGAGAGAGAAAGAGAAATAAAGGGAAAGGATAAGGGAGAGGGAAGGCGAAAAGGACGAAGGAAAAGAGAAAGAGGAGTAACTCTTTATGTGTTTTTTATCCAGTAGAATTTCCACGGGTCCCGCTAGTTATTATTACCATTACGCTTACCATTATGATTAACTTTCTGTCCTTGTCTTTCTCATCTGGTTCCACTTCTTGTGAACATTCTCCTTGCGTTTGTTTGAAAGGCCACGTTCTTTTAGCAAATAAAGTGTCCTGGCTGATTCATATTTGCTTCTTCCTGATTCATTCTTTGTTTGAAATTATTGTCATTAGTATTATTTTAGTTGCACAATCGATTTCATTATATCCAGGTAATTTTAATGAAGATATTGAATAGTGATGAAAACTTTTATGACAGCATGTATGATGATGATGAAGACACATTCATATGATTATTTTGGTAATGACAGTAATGCATATTATATATATATATATATATATATATATATATATATATATATATATATATATATATATATTTATATATTTATATATATATATACATATTTATGTATGTATATATGTATATAAATATATAAATATGAGTATGTATGTATATATATATATATATATATATATATATATATATATATATATAATATATGTATATTATGTATGTATATAAACATATTTATCTATAATGTGTATATATATATATATATATATATATATATATATATATATATATATAATAGTAATAACAGTAATGATAATGGCAATACTGATAGTAATGATAAAGATTATAATATTGCTCCTCTCCATCATGATTGCCACTACATTACCAAAATTTTCATAATAACCCGGTTATCCGACATTTCATCATCATTACAATTATCATGATGATCACCGCAAGATATAACAAACGGCTGTACACAAATTATTTTTCCGATATCGGAAAGTGAATGCGAGGGAGCGCGTCACCCTCCCCTTCTTTACGACTCCCGCAAAAACCTTCCGCCAGTTCGAGTTTGTATTGCTTAAACATTCTACGTCTGCCTACGTTTTGGTGCTTTTTCTTTGTTTTTTTCTGTTTTTTCCTTCTGTTTGTTGAATTTGTAGTTCGTTTTTTATTTAGATTTTTGTTTGTTTGTGGGTTTGTATCTTATTGGAGCGGTAAGGATATGGGGACGTTTCTACATCACTTTGGTTTATTTTTGGAAACGCATTATTCGAACGTTATATAAGGAAGTAGCAAGAATAAGTTTTTTTTTCTCTTATTTTTGCCTTCAGTTATCCCTAGATGACAGTGAAATGAATAAATAAACGCCACTGTTTAAGGGACAAGGTAAACTCGTGCTTTCAAGCGGAAGTGAGCAAGACATTCATAGCAATCAAGAAGTCGCCTTAACCCCTTTTGACTCCCATGCTGACTGTTGAAAAATTCTCAAGATCAGCACCGTCTCCATTTTGGCAACTGCGCAGTAGCCATTGTTGCAACTACTCGCGTGTCTCGCCCAAAATTTATACCGGCGAAGTGGAAAGAATCTGTTGCTTGTTGGACCTGGTGTCGTTTCGTGTTTTTCGGTATTGTTTTATTATTGTCTTTGCTGTTTCCTTGAACGGTTGTCATTGTCCTTTTATTTTTGCGTTTTTTAAATGGTTTTATCTTATTTTTTCCCCCTTTTTCTTTTGTTCTGCTCAAGGCCTTTCATAAAACACTACCTCACGAACAGTTTCCCGCAGCAGGAAAACATCCTGTAGCACGTCTGACCCAGAGGCTTCTCGATTCTTCCCTAACAATGGGGGAATTTATTCACGACCAGCATTGTTAGTATGTGTTTTTTTCCTCCCTTAAGTGTTGCGAGAACAATGTTTGTTATTTATCTTCATAATTACCTTTTTTTGGTTTATGTAGCCTTTGTTGTTTCGCCGCCTCCTCTCTCCTCCAAAAAGCGAGAACCGTTATTCGTCGTTTTGTGGGAAGGCTCGTATCAACGGCAATAATTTTGTTTTAATAGATTGCTGTTTGATAAAACTGATAATTAAAAATTGATTGAACTTGTTGAAAACTGTTCTGGAAATGCAGTGATAGTTGTAAATTTTGTAAGTCATTAGCATCTTTGAAGTGTATTGTGAATTTATGACTTCAGACATTAAGAAAGTAGTTTCTTTTTCTCTTTTTCTTTCTCTCTCTCCCTCACCCCCCCTCCCTTTCTCCATCTCTCTCTCTCTCTCTCTCTCTCTCTCTCTCTCTCTCTCTCTCTCTCTCTCTCTCTCTCTCTCTCTCTCTCTCTCTCTCTCTCTCTCTCTCTCTCTCTCTCTCTCTCTCTCTCTTTCTCTCTCTCTCTCTCTCTCACTTAATCACTCACTCTCTCACTCACTCACTCACTCACTCACTCACTCACTCACTCACTCACTCACTCACTCTCTCTCTCTCTCTTTCTCACCCTATGTGTCTCTCGCCTCTCATGCAAATCCAAGCATTCAAACAAACAAAGACAGAGGTACTAGCATTTCGAAAAATCTTCCCCTATATTTCTCGAAAAAAAACTTTTATATTTTGATCGTTGAAATGGCCGACAGAAGAATATAAGAGTGAGCTGCAAATCCTCGTGGGACCGTCGTTGGTCATATTCTCGCATGCTGAGGCAGTGTTAAGTGTCTCCATTTACATTTTTCAGCAATAAAAGTTCTTTGTTCGTGCCCATTACTGATATAACTTATCTCATTACGAGATTTAATGAAATAAGGAAGTTTCCCCTCCCGCTCGGTTATAGGTTCCGCGTTGTGTGTGTGAGATTCTTCAGAATAATCATATTAAAGTATCTATCTCAGGTGAGGTGAAACACACAAACTTTTTTAAGTAGTTTCATTACATCTCGAGCCTTTAATGTTTTCGATATATTCATTGCTGCAATAATTTTTTGTGCAGTTTTCTAGATAGCGTGAATATATTCTGTTACAGGATTTTTTTTTTCTAATTTAGTTTTACTTGGGTTTTCATTGGGCTATTTTTAGCTGTTCGTCGAGATATGGATTTGCATTCAGACGAGATGCATGCTCAATATTCGATTACATGTCAACATTTTTTTTCGTTCTCCGCGCCACACTGCAAGAGTGTCCGCAGCCCAAACATACCTTGAATGCGACGAAGAAAAAAAGCAATATTCCCTTCTTGCGAAAGGTGGCCACAAATAACGCGAAAATGACGATCGAGTCTGCGATCAAGACGTCGTGATGGTTCGCAGTTGAGACATATCAAGTGTGGCGAAATCGTGCGTAGATTTTCGCGCAGGGAGAAGCGGGAAGGCATCGGCCACGGGGACTTGGCTTGCCGGCACCCAGCGCCAGGAGTAATGTTGTGGCACCGTTCTAAGGTAACGTACAGGGCTAGGTTATTTCAGCGGAACGCACGGAACGTTAGATATGAAACACACAGGGTGGCAAAAAGGAGAACGTACTGCAGTAAAAGGGTTGAAACTGTCGTAGAGAAGGGCACATACAACTTTATACAACGATATACATAAACTTTGGACATTTATGCTTTCAAATTGATTTTATTGGCAACTATATGGGAGAGAAAGGGCATTTGGTTAGGGCGCAGAGAGAGAGAGAGAGAGAGAGAGAGAGAGAGAGAGAGAGAGAGAGAGAGAGAGAGAGAGAGAGAGAGAGAGAGAGAGAGAGAGAGAGGATAAAAAGAAAAAAGTGAGAGACACCTTCCCGGTCCGTGTGCTGAGGGGGGGGAGGGGGGGAAGAGCCTAGCAGGGGCCCGCTAGAGCCTGACCATCTACTCCTCTCCACAACGTCCACTTCGATCATGACTTTTTTATACCATTCCAAAGCCACAAGGGATTTACTCTATCCACCTACTATCCTTCTGGATTTACATACTCGTTTATCAGTCGTCCTGCAGCTATTACTTTATCCATTTCGTCTCGTCAGTCTCCCTCTTTACACTGCCTTGACCATAGTCCTCCTTATGGAACACCGTTACCAAATTACTAGTTCCTCTCCGCTCGCCCCAAAGGGAACATCGCCGCGTGCTCGCTTTTCCCCTCGCCTCACCCGCCCTGATTTCCCCTTCTTGAAACGCTCATGTCTGGCTCTGTTCGCATGTTCCGTGGTCCTCCTTTTCCTCCTGTTCTGCTGTTCGTGAAGCATGTCTTCTTTCCCCTCTATGTTCCTCGTGTCTTGTTGGCTTGATTATGTTTCTTGCTTTTCTTCAATTTCCGATATGTGATTCGTCTCATTCTTCCTCTTGTGCAGCAGTTCTTTTATTCTCCATGACTCCGTACCGTATCATACCGTACTGCTCCATCGCTAAACACATCCCCGCAAACCCTCTCCCGTTTCTCCATCTTCTTGTCTCTATTTGACTTCCCTGCGCAACTTTAGCGGTGATGTGCTTTCCTCCTGTAGTTCTACCGTCTTCTTTTCAACCTTTGCCTTTCATGGTGTCATTTCCTGGGAAGAAGGAGAGCACTGGAACTCAAATGCTGAAAATTTTCTGTGCCGGAGATACTGTTTTTCTTATCTTACGTATACATATATAGTGGGTGTGTATGGGACCTCTATATTCGCTGTTTATATGTGTGCCTATTTTTTCCACTGTCATTGATTCACAAGATTTTTTGTGTGTGCCATAACCGTAACAGAAGCTGCAGCTATTTTTTATTTTTATTTGTGGGTCTCCATGCTTTTGGAATAATATAGAAGAGGACGGTTGTGATAAAAAAGTAAATCTGGAACGACTTGTGTGCTAGAGCGTGTTTATGTTTTCCATATTTTCCAACTTCAGTCTCTTTCTCTCTCTCTCTCTCTCTCTTTTTTTCTTTCTTTCTTTCTTTCTTTCTCTCTCTCTCTCTCTCTCTCTCTCTCTCTCTCTCTCTCTCTCTCTCTCTCTCTCTCGCTCGCTCGCTCGCTCGCTCTCTCTCTCTCTCTCTCTCTCTCTCTCTCTCTCTCTCTCTCTCTCTCTCTCTCTCTCTCTCTCTCTCTCTCTCTCTCTCTCTCTCTCTCTCTCTTTTCCATTACTTTTCCATACACTGTACAACCAATGCTAGTCCATTTATCTCCTTGAAGACACCTCTCCCTTGTTGTTTTCCTTCCTTTTTCCCTTCATTTGCCTAG
>NC_091571.1:29408182-29418182 GCF_042767895.1 Penaeus vannamei | reverse complement strand
AGATTTTTAGCATCTTAATTTGTCTGAAGTGTTGCCAAAGTAACTATAATTAATCATCCCCGAACGAACTTGATTAAATGCGTAATAACTTTTGCAGAAAGTAATTACTCAAGCACTGGTCCCTTATGCATGGATGATATAACCTTACAATCTGAAACTTTCCTCGAGTATCGTAACTAATAAAGCCCCCCACCCTCCCCCTCCCCCTACGAGGCATTAGTCTTAAAGGAACGGAGGAGGGTGAAAAAAAAATAATAACCATTATAATAAGAAGGCGCGAGAGATCCCTTTTTGGATTTCGTAATTACACGCGACTCGTCAAAGCGGGACCCAAAAGCCGCGAGACACTTGTTCCGTTAGCTTATCGTTCACCCACAACACCTCTCTCCGAGATAACGTTAAGAGGAATATTATAGTGAACAAACTGACCCTTTAGCGAGCCTGGTACAATCCGCCGTTAACAATAGCAATGTTTTCCAGTAAGTAAACGCGTATAATTGTGCTCATTGTAGTTAGGTCGGCTGGCGATATTTCCTTGCGTCAGGCGCGCCATCCTGTCTGGAAAGGACTTTATTTGTCGTATAACACTTCTGCTTTATCACCCTGGTCAAGTTTATGCCTTTATTTATCATGGAATTTATTTAATGGCGTTATGATTTGACATTAATGGAGTGCAGTGAAAATTAAATGATTCATTGTAATAAGGAAAAGGGGGTCTATTTAAAAGCATCACTGGCAACCCCTTCAACTCGTTTGATCTAAATGCAGCGTAATTGTCCCTTCTCTGATGAAATTTATCTTTCGTCTTGCGCTGTTTCCACCCTTATGTCCCCCGTTTGTAAGTGTTATAATTGCCCGCGCCTCTCCGGGATTAGAGCGAAGCCTGCCCGTGCCTCTCAATGAGTATGTATATTTGTCCGAGTTTTATATCCTGTAATAAAGAGTTTTAAAGTGGGATAACACGGAAAGATGCCCCTAACTGCTTTCATTGTTGTTTTCCTAAGGCGTTTTTTGAAGGTTTAGATTTCAAAGGAGGTCGAACGGAAAACCCGTAGAAGAGCGAAGAGAGGGAATTGTATCTAAAGAATTTGTAGACATTGCCGGATGAGAATTGATTGCTGGAAGGATGCTTCGGGAGCCGTCGTCCTTTACACAGCCTTTCGCTTTTTTTCCCGCGATAGAATGGTGGAAAAAGTGAGAGGAAGAAAGGGAGAAAGAGAAAAAAAATGGAGAGAGAATAGTTTAAAAAAAGAAGGGGACTTATGTGTAGACTTGTCATTTGTTGTTAAATAAACGCGCGAGTGAGGGATGATGCCGTGTGTAAATGGTGCTGGGAATCAAGAGTCGACCGCATTGCTAGTCGTCCGAGAGCTGGAAATTGCTTGCGCCGTAGAGGGCTTCTGGGTGCTCGTGACGGCGCCTTTGTCCTGTATGCCCGGCGCTGATGAAAGAAGCATTAGACGATAATGATTTTCAATGTGCAGCGAGATAAGGAAATAGAGAAGTCGGCTCCGTGTGTGTGGGTGCGTGCGTGAGTGTGCCTGTGCGTGTGGGCGAGTGTGGATGTAGATGTGGATGTGGATGTGTGTGTGTGTGTTTGTGTGTGTGTGTGTGTGTCCGTGTGTGTGTGGGTGCGCTTTTGGTAATTCATTCGCTTTCCCAGTTTTTCTTTACTTTTTAAAAAATTTTCGTTTAGTTTCAGTGATTTTGGTAAAATTAGATAAGGATTCCTTGTTTTCCTCGTATTTAAATTGTGTTTCATGTATTTTATCCGAATACCTTTGTACATCACAATAAATCCTGAACATGCGCGAGTGTCTTAAAAATACGAAATGTTTTGAAGAAAACACCCATGACAAAGTGGGAGTTGTCCTTCATTTTTTTTCATCCCCACATTTCCTCCTCTCCTCCTCCCCTCTTTCCCTCTTCCTCTTCTCCTTGGCTACACACAAATACGGCCGGGGATGCTCATGTCTCCTCCCCTCTTCCCCTCCCCCCCTACTGCCCTCCCTCCCCTGCACTCTCCCTCTCGCAATAATAATGTATTCAATAACCATTAAGTCAGTTTGGGATGATTTTCACGCGTCGAGTTTAGCACAGATTTGTTTCGAAGGGAAAGGGAGGAGAAGGGGGAGGGGGCTGGAAGGGGGCTTGGGAATAGGGTTGAAGAGGGTTTGGTAAGGGGCGGAGGGGTTTGGGAGGAGGGGGGGGAGGAAGGGGTATCCAGAAGCCCGTGTTGGATTTCGTTAGTATTTATATAACACTAACGAGGCCTAGTCGTCAGGTCCATCCACGATGAGGAGTTTACGTCAGTTGCGTCGGTCAATACAGAGACAAGCTAAGTCCAGATGCGACATCGTCTCTCGGGGTGGGGGAGGGGGTAGGGAGGGGAGATAGGTAGGGGTGTAAGGAAAAGGGGGAGGGAGGGGAGGTAGGTGGGGTGATAGGGGAGGGGAAGGGGAAGGGGGACAGGAGATAGGTAGAGGTGAAATAGGAAAGGGAAGGAGGGGAGGTAGGTGGGGTGAATGGGTAGGAAAGGGGAAAAGGGAGATAAGTAGGGGTGAAATGGTAAGCGAAGGGGAAAGGGGAGGGAGGGGGAGTTAGGGTGAAAAGGAGAAAAAGAGAGTGGGGAGCTGGGCAGAGGCGAAAGGGTAGAGTAAAGGAAAGAGGGAGATGGGGTTTAAAGGCTAAAGTAGGGGGAAGGAATAAACAGGGTCTGTGCTTGAGGATTAAGGGTGGGAGGGGAGGTTTAAGGGCGAAGGGGGCCGAGGGGTCAAAACAGAGGGAGATGGAGAAACAGGGTTATACTTGGGGCTGAGGAACAGGAACTTATTGGTGGCAAATTTCATGACTTCGAATAAAATTGTATTAATCCACGCTAATTAGTGGCGGATCATTCGAGATTACGCTCGAGTTTCATCCATTAATAAGAAAAAAGCTGCACGGAAAAAAATTATGTCCCTGAAACTGGGCAGAGGGGAGGAAATTGGGATACCTTTTCGATCTTGAAATTCAGATCAGCTGCACATTTTTTGCAACATTTTGTGTGTGAAGTATAGGTACTTTGTTAATGGAGTGTACTTGACCATGTGTTTCTGTGGGTGGTATAATGTATCGACCTTCGTTTGCAATGTGATGAAGTTTTTTTTTTATGTGATGTCCGATGGGAGTGATTGTATAGATATTTTTCTCATTTGTTTTTGGATGTCGGGGTGATCAGGTCAGTATCTGCAACTTTGTTTATTTTCGTTTGTGCAACTTGAGCCGAAAACTGAAAGAAACCCGGAGGACAAAATGAGAAGAAATGCTCACGCGATATTTAATCAAGGCGAAGGAACAGCCAGCGACTCCCGCGCGAACGTCGAGCAGAAAGAAAGACGATGACGAAAGTAAGAGAAAGAATCAAAGCAAAAATTTCTGAGATTTATACTCCATCTGGCATTAGGACTGCCGGCTAAGGGAGAACATTAACTGAGGGGACAAAAAGGGCGGACAAAACCTCCTTCCCTCCTCTCCCCTCTCTCTCCCTGGCTCCTCGCGCCCCCTCTTCACTCCCCCTCGGCACCCCTTCTCCCCTCTCTCGTGCTGTCTGCCAAATCTTGGCAATCATGATTTTAAAATACGTCGAGAAAATGCTCTCCCGTTTACTCAGTCATCTCCACGGCAACATGCAGCTCTTATGTCAGGGGTGAGCAAGGGTCAATCTCCTGTGCCATAACCAATTTTAGGTAGGGGGATACGTCTCTTTTAGCTGCTCTAAAAGAACAATCACGGAAACTTGAATTTGAATTTGGCGGGGTTTACGACACACCCTCGCCTCCTCCTCTTCCTCCTCCCCCTCCCATCATCCCACCTCCCCCGCTCTCTCTTTCTTTTCCCGTCACTTCCTTTCTCTGCGTCTGTCTTTTCCATCCTCGTGTTCCCCTTCCCTTCTCTCCTCTACGTTTCCTCTCCTTTCCTTTTCTTCCCCGCCTTTTTCTTCACTTCTCTTGTAGACTTTTCCTTCTTGTTTTCTTTTCCCTCTCCTCCCTTCTCTTCTGCCTTCCCTTTTCTTCCCTTCCCTTCTTCCCTCTTCCTTTCCCTTTCCATCTCCTCCCATCCCTTTTCTCCTGCCTTCCCTTTCCTTCCATTCCCTTCTTCCCTTTCCCTTTCTTCCTTTCCCTTTCCCTCCTCCCTTCCCTTCTTTTCTGCGTTTCGTTCTTCTCGTCTCCTTCTCATTCCCTTCCCTTCTTACCCTTTCCCTCTCCTCTCCTCTCCTTTCCTTTCCCCTCCCCTCCCGACCCTTCCCCTCCCGACCCCTCTCGCTCCCCCATACACTTCTCAGCACCTCTTCACGATAAACACTTAAGACTAGTTTAGCTTTACACGGTCTTCAAGTGCCTCACGATTGCGCTGATTAGCCATATATTCTAAGGTCGAGGGCCATTTGGTGGGGAGACTTTTTTTTCTGGCGTTATTTTCGTTCAGTGCGTCAATGATACATCGGGTGAGTATGTGTAGTTATCTGTAGTTAGGGGTATATTGGACTTAAATGATACACAATGGCTGAGATTATGTCCAAGATCCCATGGATTAGGGTAGGAGAGGGGGAATACGTTACTACGTTAATATATATGTATATGGGCAATACAACGAGTTTATGTGTGTGTATATATATATATATATATATATATATATATATATATATATATATATATATATATATATATATATATGTATATATATTGATATATATAGATATATATGAATACATAGAAATATACATAAACGTATATCTGTGTATATATATATATATATATATATATATATATATATATATATATATATATATATATATATGTATGTATGTATGTATACATACATACATACATACACACAGATATATGTATATGTATATAAATGGGTGTGTATGTGTATATATGTATATATATATATATATATATATATATATATATATATATATATATGTATATATATATAATGTATATATTATATATATTTATATATGCGTATGTGTGTGTTTGTCTGTACATATATTATCGAACAGTGTATATATATATGACATAGAATTAGATATAAAAGGATTCTTTTTGTTTTAGCACATTCTTCCATGTGTATAGTTTCTAATCGTATTTATTTCTGTTCACAGGTGAGTGGGCGACCAGTGTTGCAGACCATATTCTCCTCCTTTTTGCGGTATGTTAATCGATTTTTGTTTTTAATAAGGTTATTGATTAATCCCATGATTAAGGATATGAGAGAGAGAGAGAGAGAGAGAGAGAGAGAGAGAGAGAGAGAGAGAGAGAGAGAGAGAGAGAGAGAGAGAGAGAGAGAGAGAGAGAGAGAGAGAGAGAGAGAGAGGGGGGGGGGTAAAGAGAGATAGAGAGAGAGGAAGAGAAGGAAAGGAATGAGAACATGGATAAGAGGAAATAGACAAGTGAAGAGGAACAAAGACAAAGACAAAGAATGGCAGAAAGAAAGAGGAAAAAAGAGGACAGATAAAACACGGCAGAGAAAAAGAAAGGAACAAGTTCAGAAGAGAACAAAAAGAAGACGCAGAATGTCAAAGTGTTTGCTGACGGTCGGCTGTTGCTGAAGCGGCGAGCGTGCCTGAGGTGTCACCAGGTCGGTGGTCGGGCGGTGCTGTTGACACGTGACGTCAGCGCAGCGTTCCCCTCCCTACGTGATAGGACACTTTCATTTATTGAGATAATTGGATTAATTTTGACGACCGGGAAAGATTTATTGCTGTTGATTTTGAACTATATATTTTGTTTTGCTTTTATTGCTGTTTTTGTTGTTGTTGCTGTGCGATTGACGTCATGATGATTTCGTTTTGATTTCGATGAAGTCTTCATGGTACTGGTTTGGAGATGGGTCTGGATTGCTTATAGGCTCGGATACCACACACACGCACATGCACACACGCGCGCGCGCGCGCACACACACACACACACACACACACACACACACACACACACACACACACACACACACACACACACACACACACACACACACACACACACACACACACACACACACTCAGAGGCACACACATACACACTCATTCACTTTTGTCTGAGTTAAAATTCCGAAATGTTCTCCCCCCCCCCCTTAAAAGTCCTTTTCCTCGTGGAGCTTCTCATCTTTTTCCTCCCCTTACTGCTCTTTTCCTTCTTGTTTTTTTTCTGCTTCTCTTTTCCTTCTTATTTTTTTCTATCTTTCTTACACCTTTTCCTTTTTCCTTTTTCCTTTTTTCCTCTCCACCTCCTCCTCCACCTTTTCCTTCTCCACCGTCCATACCCCTCCCTCCTTACTCTCCTCCTCCATCATCCACTCCCCCACTCCATCCTTCCACACATCATCCCCTCTTCCTTCCACCCTCCATCCCCTCCCTTGCCACTCTCCCCTTCCGTTCTCAGCCATGGTAAAGGTGCGTCCGGCCGCCATATGTTTGGCAGGTGTCTCCGAGGTGTTTTTGTGGCACCCGTCGCTCCCCTCTCCCCCTCCCCACCTCTCGTCCTCTCCCTCTCTTCCCCTCCCCACCTCCCCACTTCTCCCTCTTCCCCTCCCCCTTGTTTCAGAGCGCGCACCTCACCGTCAACACGGTTTGTTCTTCCTCCTCCCTATCATGATTTATCTGGTAGGGATGCTGTGCTGGTGGAGGGCGAGGGAAACGGGTGGGATGGCAAAGGGGAGGGAGAGGGAGAGAGAGGGAGAGAATGAGAAAGGGAGGGAAGGATAGAGAGAGAGAGAGGGGGTGGGGGAGAGGGGGAGAGGTGGACAGAGGGACAGAGAGGGAGGGAGAGAGGGTGATTATAGATATAGGGAGACAAAAAGGGAAAAGAAGGGAAGGGAAAGGAAACAAAAGAGAAAAAAAGAAAGAGGTAAAAAGGAGATGGGAGGGAGGAAGGAAGGAGGAAAGCATTAATGATTAGAATATAGATGGATAATGAAGAAGCAGGATGATGTTCGAATATAGGGGTGTGGAGGTAGACTAAAAGAGATAAATGAATGGTGGAGGAGAAAGAGAGGAATGGAGAAACACGGATCGATGGAGAGTGAGAGAGAGAGAGAAAGAAAGAAAGAAACATACGAGAAAGATGTGTAATTAAGAAGAGGAGGATTAGAAAAGATCGGAAAAGAGAAAGTGGTAGAGAAAAAACGGGAAAAAAGCTTCCCGAATAACTGATAAGTTTCTTTCCACAGTTACAGAAATAGTGTTCACAAAAACATCTCTTTAACGAAAAAAAACTTGTAGTCCCTCGTACATATTTTTCTATAATGGAAAATGTTCGCCCGCCCCTCGTACACAAAGCGAACGACCGACCTGTCTACCATGGCCACAGTTAAGGTGCTTCTACGTCTGCTATACTTCAGCGTTCCGTCATTCTTAGTGACCGTAGGTGAGAGAAATGGTAGTTTTTATCCACCATGGAAAATGCGAGAGGCCCTCTTTTCTACCGTGGATGATACGAATGGCATTCATCACTACCATAACGAGGGGAGGACGACGAGTCTTATATGGAGAAAGGACACCGAGACTCGTATCCTGCCATGAGTCGCGGGTCGAAACCACGAATCCCACCACGAACGGCGAGGCGGACCATGCACCCTGCCATGCGTCGAAGGATGACAAGACCTCCGCTCTCTGCCACGCACGGAGGAGGCGAGGGGCGGCGTGAGCTCCCGATGAGCGGCGTGCTGGGGGTCTGGGGTCGCCTTATCGGGGTCAAGTCTAATATAATCTCTAAGAAGTCTTATGAGATCATCCACAGTGCCAAGTGCATCATTCTTATTCACACCCACGTCGGCCCCGAGTCACTTTTATGAGCCAGAGGAGCAGCGGTGATGAAGAGGGGGAGAAAATTCCTATATAATTGGGAATTGGAAGAGGTGGATGATGATAAAGAAGAGCTGCAAGGGGACGTTGTCTGTGTGTGTTCTCCCTTTTTTTAGTCCTCGTCTGCAATTATCAGGAAGTTGAGGAATTTTTGAAGGGTTGTTGAATGTTCGTTTTTTGGTAATTTGTTATTTCGTGTTTGGTTTTGATAAGGATAAACTATTTCCAATACCCCCAGCTTTATGTACCTCTTGTCGTCATTCTTATTAGTAGTAGCAATATTAGTATTAGTGTTATTATTGTTATTATTTTTAGCAGTAGTAGTAATGTTTTGTTCTGTTAGCGTATATGTATTATTGATCACCGATTCGCTGCAGCCTGTTCTTAATTAAGACGCCTTAAGCGAGGACACGAACGTATTTCATTCTTCGTGATAAGTTCACACCAAATGTCGTCAGCGCCTCCACACGTAGCGACGGGATCTACAGAGTGATGAACAGATAGGCAGATGGCAGGAGAAGTAGCGATTGCCACTCTCAGTTACAGTAAATTTAGACAACACTGTCATCATATGGTACGTGGCGAGAGGGCGTTGAGGAATAGAAATATTAGTTACACGAGTAAGGACAAAAAGAGTTTGTAATTAAAAGATAAAAAACAGGAAACCACCAGGTGCCCCCTCTTTCTTCCTCTCTCAGTCTGACAGCACGTAAGATATGGCAAAAATAACACATCTATTTTGGCTAAGTCATAAGCTGTGGATGCAGGTACTGTAAGTCCACCGCGGGGCGGGTGAAGTTATATGAGAGAAGATGGGATGGTATTGTGTCGTAAATATGAGTGAGGCTGGGCTCTGGAGGTGCAAGGATGAGGCTGGGGAGTTGTGGAGGCGCCGAAGAGGTAGTGAGGAGGCAAAGCTATAGAGGAAAGAGGATAAAGCCGAGAAAAGTTGTTGAGGCTGCGTGGAGACCAAGGTGTGAAGGTGAGCCAGTGGATCTGGAGTGTGGTGCAAATTCTACAGTTTGGTGTAGGGATGAAACATGATGTCAGGCGTATGAATAAAAGGGAGAAGGAGAGGGAGAAAGAAAGAGAAGGGGAAAGGAAAAGGGAGAGGGAGAAAGAAAGAGAAGGGGAAAGGAAAAGTGAGAGGGAGAATATGAGTATAAGTATGAGTGGGTAAGAGAGATAGAGAGGGAGAGAATAAGTGAGTAAGAGAGAAAGAGAGTGAAACGGACACAAACAGAGACCGTGACGGGGAGATAGGTAGACTAAACCGAAGAGGTAGAGACGAGGTTGCCGAATGTGAAGAGACGAGAAGTTATTGGGTTGTAGAGACTCAGGTATCATCGTTTGAAGACCAGGCTTAAGAGCTGTAGATGAGATGCTGTGTCAGCGGAGAGGCGGCGCAGTGGAGGTATAAACACGGGGGTTATGAGGTGTGGAGACAGGGATCTAAACAAATAGTCAGTTCATTATGATGATACTGGGTGTGCTAGGATGGACATGTAGGTTATAAGCAAAAATGTGTCGGTGGAAAGGTAATTCGAATAATTCAGATCAAACTGGGAGGATGTTTTTTTTACGTAAGCGAATGTGAGAGTGAAGCTTGAAAGTATATATTAGAAAAAAAAGGATGCTGGTGAAAAAATAATAGATGAACAAAATAAGATATAAAATAAAAAAGAAATGAAAACAGAAGTTAAATAGGATGCAGATGGTAGCAGCTAAAAATAAAAGGCAAGCTCTACTGTTCACTTTGTTTTGCGTTCATGGGCGACAGAACAATAACAAAGTATATTGCGCAAGAAAACGACACATAACGCATTAAACTCAAGTATATTCGACGAACATATTGACATCGGGGTCGGTATAAAATAGACTCGCCTGTCACGAGATTCATGGATATCCAATCGGACGAATGTTAATTAGATCCAAGAAAAGGAAAATTAGAGTGATCGAGGACGAGGCAAGGCTGAGCAAATTAGGCCAGGGTAGATCAGGGCATTGAAGGGGAGATAATGGAAAATGGCAAAATGCTGTAAGGAATATGATAATGTGATAGTGGAAGAAGACCCACTTGGAGCAAAGTATAATGAATATGGCTAAAGAATAATGGATTATGGTAAAAGGGGGAGGGAAAAAGATCTCAATAAA
>NC_091571.1:29398182-29403182 GCF_042767895.1 Penaeus vannamei | reverse complement strand
AAGGACGAGATGGACATGGAGAAGGAAAAGAAGTAGATGGAGAAAGAGACGGAGGTGGGGAAGGAGAAGGAGGAGAGGAGACGAGGAGTGGGAGGGTGGGCGGGTCAGGGTCGATGGAGGCGGGTTCGGGGAGGCGGGGGCAAGAGAGGTCTTGTAGAGGTGGAGGAGAGGGTGGAGGAGGGTCGTGGTTGAGGGTGGGGGTGGAAGGAACTGAGGGTGGTGTTCAAGGAGGTATGAAAGGACTAGGGGAGGTAAAAGAGAGTTGTGGGAGGGGTGCGGAGGGCTGTGGGAGGTGGATTGAGTGGGGGGGAGGGCTGCACGGAGGGCCGGTGAGGGTTTGGAAACACGTCGACGATCGGAGAGGCGAGGGACGAGGGGGAAGGGTGGAGGGGGGGGGGCGGTTAGCACGCTGCTCTTACCTGTCTTCTTTTTTTCTTTCTTCCCCTCCCTCTTTTTTTTCCTTCTTTTTGCCTAGTCTGCTTGTAACCCGTCACTCATACCCGACACTTTATTTGTTCTCCGGCAAGACGTCATCTCGACACGCGATATCTCTTCTACAGTGATGTGTCATTAGCGCCAGCCTCGCCCCGTGTGCTTGTTGTGTGCCACTTTTCATCACCTGTGGCCTCTTTCTTTCAATAAGTAATTACCATCAGGCCCGGGGGCGTCCTCTTCGCGTGCGTCGCTCATTTTAAACAGAGAATTTATTTTTTTCGAGTCCTATTCTTCACTCAGTCTGTCTGTGATTTTATTTTAAACAATATCGCGTTTCTTTTCTTCCTTTTTTACTATTTTATCTTTTATTCTCTTGTCAATTTATCAGTTCTTTTTGTCTTTATAGCAGCGCTCCTGATTCCCCCCGAGGTATACTCTCGTTGCGCGCCATTCATTCGAATGCTTTTACGTGATTCTGTGTAATATGTCGCCCTCCGCCATATTTCATGTGCTCTGTGGTAGCGTGTCATAACTTCCCACTCTCTCACAGTCATCTGGGAACGCGCTCCTCGCCCCACTCCGCGTCGAGGATCATATTTATATGTACATTTTTAGTCTTAAATCACTTATCTGATTGGGGTTGTTTTTGGCGGGTGTGTATCTGTATTTTTGGGGGTGATTCGTTTTTTCGCTTTTTTCCTTGTATTCATTTGGATTGGGCACTGTTTTCAGTATGATATATAATGTGTAGATTTATTTTTCAGTGAAGTGAAAAACGAAAAAAGTGAAATTAGGTACAGGTAAAAGTCAGCATTAAAATGTTGGAATTATCTAACACGTGACGGATTTTTCATGGCCGAAACGCATATTTGCCGTAGCGTTCATGAGAGCGGTGCCAGATAGGGTCATTTTTGCAAGAGTGTGTGGAATATATTAGCGGCGCGGGAAACATGAATGCTGCCTAGGGTCTGCGATCTCAGGAAGATGCTCAGACCTTCGGGACTAAATTATCTTAAATGGCATTTAGCGTGGTGGTATTAGTTTATCAGTGCTGTTTAGTTCACTTCGTATGAAGAGTAGGTGCGCGTGAGCATACATACAAAACAGTTGGTGCCATGGCTTGATAAGTTTAAGCGTCTCATAAGAGCGTGGTTTAGTACATGTAAATCATACTGACATTAACGTTTTCCCTGTTTACCAAGTTTAAAACGCAATTATCGCAGTCTCGAATATTTTTCCAAGTATTGGCTTATTACCCCAAAGAGCTGACGCAATGATCTCGGTGCCACATAGTTCCGAAAGCTCCTTTTTTTGTGTCCGTGAGAGTTGAGCGCTCCGGCGAGCTCCAGAGGGTGCCAAGAATGGACTCGTTCTTGACAACTCTCGAAGGTGTTTTGCTCCTTTAGAATCCTAGGAAGTAACTCGGATCCTAAACGCACAGGATATTGAGCTGCATCTGAAGAGTATCGAAAAATCTGCTCGCGGTTTGGTGTTTAGTGGGAAGAGCTTTGGGCATTGGGGACAGTGACTATTTCGTAATATAATGGGGGTGTTATGCTTATGACAAATATATGTTCGTTTGTTATTGAATAAGCGTGTGGCTCCTGTTCATGTCTTAAAGTAATACCACTGTTGTCCTGATTGTTTTCTCTGATATTTCGTTTTTATTACAAGTTATTCGTTCGGCATTTTTCCTTACTATCTTTTTTGTTTTCTTTGATTTTATCACTGGAATCATCATTGATGTCATTACAGTCACCGCCATTGTCTTTCCTTTTATTGTCTGGATCTTATTGGAATATTTTTGTGATATAGGAAATCCAAGTTAAATTGCAGTTATATCAGTTTTAATTTCGATCTCTTTCTTTAAGACATACGAGTGCATGCATATATTTGTGCTAGCTTGCATGTACTTCCTGCCTTCACATATATTCTTCTTCTTGCGCATTAATGAGAGATCGACATTCACACTACGAATCGCTGTAGATCCTCAACCATGCATTTCTTAGCCAAACGGACTTCCTCTACATCACAGATCAGTCTAACCCAAGCCCCAAGCGTTACGAGAGAAAATATAAAAAACAATAAACAAGGAAATGAAAAATAAAAATAAAACTCAGAAAGCTGAAAATTCCTGCCACGGAATCAGAGAGATCTTTTTTCATTCGTCTTGATAAAACTCACAGTCAGTTTGTCAGGAGTTGCGAATCAGTCAAAAACATCTCATTTGCATTTTTGTTTTGTTGAGATCCCGTTCCCCCTCGCCACTTTACCCTCCCCCCCCACTCTCCCCTCCACCCCGCCGGTAGATTCGGTTTTCATCCTGGCTTATTTTTATCATTAGTTTTCAGGCAGTTGTATCCTAAATTGCTTCGCGAGATTCGGGGTTATCTTAATGTGGAAGTGCTAGTCTTTTGAATGTATATTCTGTTTGTGGGAAAGATGTGATTTAAAAACAAAGAATCTTCCTGAGTATTTGTGTTGATAAAAAAACAATGCTATTTGATTTGATTTAGATATTCCAAAACGCTTCTAGGTCGATAACCAGCTACCTTTCATTCATTAAAACATTATATTGGTAGAAACTGTTAGCCAAGGACGATAATTTTGCAATAGCTCATTTTGATAGATATGTTAAAAGAGATATTTTAGTTAACGTGTTGAGAAAAAAACAGCATCGACACTATCTTCCAAAAGGCAGAACCTCCACGGAAAAAAATCACTTGATATCAACAGTGAAAAAAGGAGAGAGAACGGCCGAGTGTGGAGGTAATTTAATTAACATACTAATTGTTATTTTTGAGAGGTGTGCCCCACCCACCCCCGGTCGGGGCGTATAAATTACTCGGGCCGGAGCTTGAGGGCAGTTACCGCGACCTCCGTGTTCCCGGATACTTCGAGAGCGAGGCGGCCGCGTCTCTCTCGCACCTGCATTGTATTGCACGCATTGCAAAGCAAATTTAGTGAAGATCATTTGTGAATTTCAGTGTTTGCGTGTTTCGTTGTTTTTGATTGTTTTATTTTTTGTTGGAGACGAAACTCCTAACGAGCGCTGAGTAGGTGAGCGAAGCACAGTAGCCGGACTGTATAATTGGCTGCTTAATTTTAATGGGGAGGCTGCTCTTGAATGAAGATTAAAGCTCGTGTTTTCGTAAGCATGCTGACGAGATATGTTAAAAAGGAGATTCTCATGCATTTAGAGATATTCACGAAGCAAATATATGCGTGCTTGTACTGTGTATTCGTCAATCTTTGTCTTCAATGGTTATATTTTATGAAATTCTGGTCCGTGTGTTAAAGGCCTGAAGAAAATACAAAAGTAAAACGAAGCGATAATAAATCTCTTCCGTCTGAGAAATCACGGAAAGTGTCTTTAACATTTTCAAATTCTTATGAGCTCTCATTTGAATGCTGTGTGGAGCTTGTTTTTTCTTCGACTGGGCAATCGTTTTCTTCATTCTTCTTCATATCATTATATTTCGAGGCGTTTCTATGCTAATTCCTCGCGGGTGAGATCCAGAAGAAACAAACTGTAGTCAGGATCAAAGGAGACGGGCTGTGAAAAAAGTTAACAGTTGATGGTAACGACTAGGATACTTTTCAGGATTATTTATTATCCTAGAACGACTGAGAAGTGTTTTGGATAACGGAGAGATTTTCGAATCCGAGAAAAAGGGTTATGGTTTGTGATGTACTTTCTCCCGAAGGCCTTTTGTTTTGACTTCATTTGTGAGTTCCTTTCGCGATTTTCGTTTTTGATCGTCCGGCCTCGCCACATCTTTCGCTTGATGACTGCAACATTTATTCATTGTAGGATTTCTACATTAGATTTTAATGCCTCTCTCTTAGACTCCAGAGAATGCCCGGTTCTTTTATCAGATCTATTTCTTTTGCATCCAGGAATTAACCCTCAGCCTAACGTCCTAGATAACACGCTTTTGTTTAGCGAGCGGCACGACTTCTTTTTCCGGTCAGGGTATCGTCCCTCTCATTTCCTTTGCATAATCGCCTCCTTTTTTATCCTCCGCGCCTTCCTATTTTCCGTTTCGAGTTATCCTACTCGCCCCCCCCCCGCCATTCATGATTAACCCTATTCACAGCCATCTGGGATTACTCCTTCTCTTCCAGCGGGATTTACACTACTGCCCTCACCACTCAAGGCTGCGCGCCCCTTCTCCGCCATCCGGGATTAAACTCGCCACACGCGTTTGCCCCGTCTTCCCATTATAACGGCTTGGAAATACCCTCTTTCTCTGATCACTTCGGATTACGCGTGCTCTTTAAGCGAGTGCTAGATCGGTACTCTTAGCACAGCCCGAGAGCGTTTAAACATGTTACAAGAACTTCTCAAGGCTTGGGATTCGTCGATGCTTGATCGTCTCGTGTAGGTGAGTAGTATTATCTACCTTTCTTCAGACGGTGCAGACAAATTTCATTATGATAATTTTAGCAGCTGGTTCAAAGCCTATGTTATTTTCTTTTCCATTATCTTGTTTATTGTTATGATAATGAAGTTAATAGTGCTACCAGCCTTTGCTGTAAGACTCCGTATCTGCCATCAGAGC
>NC_091571.1:29380682-29383182 GCF_042767895.1 Penaeus vannamei | reverse complement strand
GGCAAGGGCAAAGGGTACGGCAACAAATCATCGAGGAACAAGGCCTTGTCGTTAAAAGAAACGAAGGTGGAGGGTACATGCAGATGATGACCACAGGGAACGCGGGTAGGGTACGCATTGGGGGTAACGATAGGATAAATAGAAAGAACAAAAGGTAAAGGAAGAATGAGATGGGTAAAAGATATATAATAATTAGTCTGTTTATGAGTAATCGAGGTAAGCACGGACAGGTCATTAGAAGGAAATAAAGTAGGTTTGAGAAATGCCGACCATGAGAGAGGCATCGAATCCATAGTGTTGATGCTGCGCGGACAAGAAGGATCCCAGATGGCGAGGTCGGGAATGCAGGGTTTCGAACACTGCATCACCAGAGGTAGGGTCTGGTCCGAGAGAGGCTTCAGAACCGTCGAATTATATATAATTTTACGTTTCGTCTTCGGGATATATCATTTGGTACCAAGTTATTTACAACTCTCCGTGGGCTACGCTGAACACCATCCCAAAGATTTACAAGTAATTTTAGTTGAATATTCTGGTGTATATTTTTTCCCCTTTTCACAGCGACCTCTGCTTGCTTGCTGAGGAAATCCGTCACTAGTTGTTTATACCAGGGTTCTGTGTAACACAAGCAAGGCTTCCGCCCCGTCTGGTTTGTTACAGGATATTTGCAAACGACACGGCTGACTATGCAAAACTGTTCCGCGACCACGCCTTGGGCCGAGCGGATTTCAAAACTGCTTGTGATATTCGTTGTTTCCCCAACGAGTATCGACGAATTAGAGAAATAATCGAGTGCCATAGCTGTACGCAGTGGAATGCTAACGGCCGTGCGAGTGAATTTATGAAGAAAGCCGGAAAATACTCAAGAAACTTGAGGCTAGAGGCCGGCCATCTCAATATCTCTGGCTACATAGTTAGCATCGTTCGCCGCCCCGACACAAAGTCTCTCTCGGAACTTTAACTTCGCTTCCACACTCGCCCATAGTGAACCGTACTACACTCCGCTCTCTGCTGTATTACGCTATATGCCGCTTGCAATATTCTGCACGCTGGTATATTCATTAATGCGCCATGCTCTCCATCGTATTATGTTTTATATCCAACTATGTTTTGTAGCTTAGCATACCTGTACCACGCCGGGTCGTGTAACGTCAGTGCCAAATACTGCCATGCGGAACGTTAACATTTGGTGAATCCAGCTTTACCGTTTCACAGTATGTATTTTGTTTAATTGTTCCTGATATTTCTTTGTGCTTTGCAGCACCCTGCACAAATTGCAAAGTTTACTGCTTTGAATCATGATCTGTTCTTCACCATACTCCATGCTGCGCCGCTCGTTACGCTATGCTCGTCCATCATACAGCGTTCTGCAGGATGCATCACAATGCATCATTTCCCTCACCCTAGGACGTTACCTTTTTTATACTTCTCATTACACCATGTCCGCCGCTGCTCCACGCAGCCTATGCTGTACCGCAGGTCATATCGCATTCCATGTCGTAACTCAACTCCAGACTGTACCATATCCGAGCTGGATCCTGTCCCCACACGGTGCCATATTGTATTAATGCTCCATTCTACACTGTGCTCTTACAACCTCGCTGTCTTTTCAGCTGTGAACATTTTGCATCACCGATCTGGTAGTCTCTCCATACTCCAGCCGCTGGCATATTTGCTTTGCATTTTTGGCTTTTGTGATCCACCGCAAAGCAGAGTAGTTCGGTGTTTTAACGTTTGCGGTGTATTTTATAGTTTATCTCGTAATATTTAAACTCAAGAGCTGTAGTCGTTAAAGCCTGAATTAATTGCAACCGGAATATATCATCCTCAGCGTAGATTATATGAGTATTTTTCTAACAAAGTGGCATTCCGTAAATGTTCAATATAAGTTAATACAGTATAGTTAATATAGTTTTTAATGTACTTGAATACACGTCGCTGCTTTTTGGCAAAGCCTAGGAAAGCCTGTCATAGTATAACAGCGCCAGTGCATCAGGCTGATCTGGCCGACCGCATGACGTGATCGCAAAAGCTGCCGTCATTTGATAGCGTTGCACGTCACCAGGATCCCGCGCTTCGTGTTATCCTTGTGCTCGTTTGCATATTCGTACACCGTCGGGACTCGTTACTATATTTTATGAACGTATCTGCCAACATCAAGCACTGCTTTACTTCACTACACTTTTCTACACAGCACTGAGCTGATAAACGCTATTATTCACTGCAGGACAACAGCATGTAACTTTATACTCTGTCGTAAACTGCAGTGCACTAACATAAACTGCTGCTTACTATCACGATCTGCCATGTTCGTATTATGAGCGGCGATCACCCACTACTACAAAGTACCTCACAACTGTTAGTAATCGGACACTAATGTTTTATGCGTTGCCATGTGCATTCTTATATATCAGATGTTGTGACATTCTGTCTCGTATAGATGTTAATAAATATTGTCGGGAGATAACAATCAAATGCACTTGCGAATCTCTTATCACAC
>NC_091571.1:29365682-29375682 GCF_042767895.1 Penaeus vannamei | reverse complement strand
TGGAGGAGGAAGGGGTGGGTGGGAGGAGGAGGAGGAGGAATAGGAAGGGGGGAAGAAAGAAGCGGGAGGTGGAGGAAGAGGGTGAGCGGGAGGGGGAGCAGGAGGAGGAGGGGGAGGGTAGGAGGAGGGGGGGAGGGGATATAAAGGGGTAGAGGAAGAGAGAGGCTGGCTTGTTTGCGTTTCTGGTGCGGCGGATTTTGTGTTTTGTGATCATGTAATGACCATGGATTTGAGAGCAGCCGTCGTCGTTAGTGGTAAATTGTAACAAGCTGTAACAGAGGATTGCTGTCTGGCACGTCGATTATGAAGAGCAAAATTCGGGACGTGGCTGGGTAATGCCGGACCTCACTTGCTCGGGTTGTTTGTCAAAGAAAGTGAATTATTGCCTCGGACGCCTTATTATTCCGCGAATGCACAGAAAGAAACAAATCTCACGTCTGGCTGGCCTTCCTGTTGCTCCAGATGAGCTCGTGTTTTGTCTGTGGAGTTTGACATTACAAGACACAACCAACCGCTCATTTACCCGTGGAGTCCACGCCATGCATTAAAAAGCGCAATAACACAGTACATTTTTTCTGTTCATTCCATAAACCACAAACATTAACCTCTTTGCGTCTTTTCGGTTTTCGCTAAAGAGAAGGATGTGAGATTTGAAGGCGAACTGTCGGAGATGGAGAAAGCCATCCCACTCTTCGCGGTTATGTCGGTAAAAGCAATACTTGCGTATTGTTAACAAGGATAAACAACTCGTGTTCTGCTGTAATCTGAGACATAATAATAGAAGTAGGCTGTAGGAAGAAGGAAGAAAGGCTTATCGCGTCTCTTGTGAAATGAATACAACAGGTTGACTTAATCATGAATTTGATCTGAAAAAGGTTATTTGCTTTACTATGTGATTTTCATCAGATCGTGAGAAATGCAGGCGTTGCTACCTGAGCTGGTTAACCCTTATCAAAGTTTTAGATGTTTATAAAAAATGTGGATACCAGTGCGAATGCGCAGGCCCATGGACACGCAAACCCTTGTCTAAATTGTATATATATATATATATATATATATATATATATATATATATATATATATGTGTGTGTGTGTGTGTATGTGTGTGCGTGTGCGTGTGCGTGTGCGTGTGCGTGTGCGTGTGCGTGTGTATCTGTATGTGTATGTGTATGTGTATGTGTGTGTATGTGTGTGTGTGTGTGTGTGTGATTATATGTATGATACGTGGACATAAACATATACAAGAATATATCTATATCGATATTGATATGTCTATAAACAAATATGTATATATATATATACATATGCATATACATATATAGTGTTTTTGTATATACATTAATATTTTTATATACATTTATATTTACGTTCATCAATTTATATGTTCACATTTATAGATTCACAAATTCATTTTTATATTTATATGCAGACACATGTACACGAACGCACACACACACACACACACACACACACACACACACACACACACACACACACACACACACACACACACACACACACACACACACACACACACACACACACACACACACACACACACACACACACACATATACGAATACATACACGAATACATATATATACACGCGCACACGCACATACGCACATCGAGAGAGAAGGACAGAGAAAGAGAAACAGAGAGTGACATACAGAAAGGGACATTTAGAGAGACAGAGAGAGAGAGAAAGACAGAGACAAAGGAAGAAGAAAAAATAAAAAAGAATCTTCGTTTTTCCTGTCAGGAAAGAACTATAAGCTACACACTTTATATTTGAGATGTAAAATGTGGCTTGAAGATTGAGTAATGTTGCGAACATGTGGCCTGAGTGGGAAACATGTCAAGTTGTGGCGGCGAGGATGAGGCATAAGCAGCGCTGTGGTGGCGTGGTCTGGTAGCCGAGCTGTGTTGTGGCATGTTGTACACGCCACGATCTTGTCGGGTGTTATTTGGTGGTGTTTTGCTAATTGCTTCTCCCTGGCCGCGTGTTTTTGTCCTTGTTGGTTTGCAGCGGAATTTTTGTTTATCAGTCAATATGTCGCTGTGATTGACACCGGTCGGATGTTTGCCTTTTCATCGGAATGCGTGTTTACTACCCTGCTGATGCATTTTTTTCTCGGTTGTTGTGGTGATTGATATTAGCTTTTTCGTTGTGTTGTTGTTGCTTTTTAATAAATATGTACCTTTACGTAATTTCCCTAATTACACACAGACATACAAGCAGATACGGGCGCCAAAACACACACGTGGGTTTAATCATTTTGAGCTTTTGCTTACTTGTCTATGTTTATTAATTTTGCTTTCAAATTCTTTAGCGGTTGTCGACATCGAGAGAGAGAGAGAGAGAGAGAGAGAGAGAGAGAGAGAGAGAGAGAGAGAGAGAGAGACAGAGACGTAATAATTTATGTTGACAAAGACATAGATAGAGAGAGCGAGCGAGGCAGAGGCAGAGACAGAAACAGAAACAGAGAAAGAGACAGAAACGTAATAGTATATGTTGACAGAAATCATATATATAGAGAGAGGGGGGAGGGAGGGAGGGAGGAAAGAAGATTCTTACGTAGCAAGCACACCTGTCAGCTATCAGTGTTGCAGTGCATTATCAGCAAGAGATTAAATGAATGATAGTGAATAAGGTGTGCATGTGTTGCGTAGTTTTATTTTATTAATGACTGTAGATATACCTCCATTCAAAAACACTATATTGCTTTTGACTAAAACAATTCTTTTCTTCCAGGTAAGAACGACGGCTTTGCTTGAACGATTCGGGTGATGGAAGTGATAGAAGGTAATGTCCCAGCGCCCCTTTATTTCCTGATAGATTATTAGATGTTTCGCTTCGTTATCTTCGGAATTAGAGAAAGAAAATCTATTTTTATATGTTTTTTTTTATTATTTTTTCATTAATAATATTTATTTATTATTTTTTTTTAGACGAATGATTGTTGTGTTTTTTATTTTACACTGTATTGCAAGTAACACTGTCTCGATGTTAACTCTAGATTCTGGTGTAAGTAATTACCTTTAGGGTAATCTCCTGGTATCATCAGTCCGAAATTCGATTAGATTTTCTGTCTATCCGCCTCTTTATCTGTTTGTATGCGAGTGTGTATGTATGTCTATAATCCACAACTCTCTTTCTCCCGCTTTTTTATGTATATACTATTCATACGGAACTTACCGTAAGCGAGGCTCTTGTAATATAGCTCAGAGAGAGAGAGATAGAAAGAGAGATAGAGAGAGAAAAAGAGGGAGAGAGATAGAGAGAAAGAGAGAGAGAGTAAACTTCTCCGTATTTCAGATATTGCAGTGGTTGCATATCCACTGCAATATTTTTCAGGTATTACCTTTATTTGCATTCACATTTGCGGTCACTCTTACTGAAATCCAGGTTGATAACAGTTTAACGAAAAGCATCTATCTGTTCCATGCCTCTATTCTCAGTGGATATTTCCGCGCACAGAGAGCGGATTACAAACATTGGTGGTGGCAAAATTAGAGGTTAAAATCAGTTAATTCACGATTTATGAAAGAATTTGAATATGATTCAACGTTTTCATGTCGATGAATCTATCCGGCAAACGTTAAATAATAAAGTTAATTGATACTGAAATTTGAACTAATTTTCCGGACAAAATTTGCCGTAAATCATAGATAATCCCTATGATATTCATACTATGCGTAACACAGTTTATAAACAGCAAATTAGTTATGCAAAAAAGAGATAATTGATCCGGCGTGAAGACTAAATAATGCCTTTAGGTCTCATAGCTGTGTGATCAACGTCTAGCGATCCTCAAGTGGAAAATATATGGAGAACTTAACGCCAGCCTCCGCCGCCGAGCCGAGCCACCGTTCGGCCCGGCGGAGGACCTATCTCCGACGTCATCTCTGGCCGAGGCTGAGGCATCTGGCTCGTCATTAGAGCTAGCCTCCGACAAGTGCTTTGTTTACATATGTGACGTAACGCTGCGGTTAGTGCAGTCTGCGGTGCATCGGGAAGCGTTATGCCGTCCGAAATTCCTTGGAGATGGTGCGCGCGTAAGGCGAGTTGGAAATGATTGAGCCCCGAGTGCACAGCTTAATGGTGCTTTAAATACCGCTAAGCACAGGGTGCAGTGATGGGCATTGACAGTTATTGTTTGAAATCATCACTTTCCCAGGAGTAAATTACACCATGGGTCAGACACAGCGGTACCATCCCTCGTCTTGGGCTCACCAGCCGCTCCCAGAAAAAGAGGCACAATTTACACTAATTTATCACTGAAGCGGTTAATGTTATGACAGTTTCTAGCTACAGCCTTCCTGTCAGAGGATGAATCAATGTTTGAATAGCCGCCACCATATACCAAGACCAAAAAAGCAGGAACACAAAAAAGGAGACACGGATTGAGCGATAAATAAGGCAATGAAGGCGAGGGAAAAGGTGGAAAGCGGCGAGGCGGCGGCAGCGCTAACTGTCAGGAGCCACGGAAGGCTGACGGATGACCTGCCCATCAGGGGCGCTGACACCGCGCATGGAACTCAGTGCATGGGCGCCATTTTTCGGGGAAGGGTCAGCCTTATTGTACAGTGATAAACAAAATAGAAGAAAATCAGGATATATTCTGCGCCGAATGACCGAATACCAGCCGTTGCATGACTGCCAAGCGTAAACGTCGACCGATGTTTGTTAGTGGCGAAATGAACGTCCATTTGTGGCTTCCCGACATATTTAAAACGATATTTGTCCTTCGAAATGTTCTTGCAGCCATCAATAATTCTGAAGCACGGCAATTAGGAAGGTTTTATTGCATCTCGCGTGGTGCACATTTGCTTATAATTTTATTTAGCTAATTTGCATTTCCTTCAGGATGTTCCTCGCAAAAAAAAAAAAAAAAAAAAAAAAAAAAAAAAAAAAAAAATCAAGAATTATTATTGTTAATATTATTTTTACTTCACGTTCGGAAATTTGTCACACGCGAATAAATTTGCTTTGTTATTAAGACGCGTCTATAAATTTGTATAATGTCCCCGATCACTATATATTTTCGAAAAAATGTTTTTTGGTGGCAACAAAACGCGCAGAGTGAAGTGCAAGAGTTAGACGATGTGGGTGTACCTTTATTGGTCGTTTGAAAACTTTACATCATTATGATAAGCGGCGATTTGTCACAGATCCTTTGGCAATATCATTACATTTTTGTAGTCTCAAGTTTGTATTTTTTCTCATGGAAAAAAATAGTGATTGGTTTATTGGATGTATTTTGGTCCTAATTTCACAGCTCATTAATAGGCATTGAAATTTGTTTAATGGGTCTCTACCTCCTGAGATGATTGGATCTGGCTTGCCTGAAGGAAATTGATCTTTATGGATAGGCGCTGGAAAGGTCATGCTATCCTGGTGATACTTTTCTGATTTAGGAAAGGGATCTCCTGATAAATAGAAAAACGGTGATTAAATGCATGTGAAATATATTCCTCTTCATGTTTTCTTTATATATATATATGTATATATATATACATTCATATATATATATATATATATATATATATATATATATATATATATATATATACATGTATGTAAAGGAGTATATTTATATATATAGATAAATATATATATGGTTATGAATATATATATATATATATATATATATATATATATATATATACATATATATATATATATATATATATATATATATATATATATACATACATATATTCATAACCATATATACATTTATCTATATATATAAATATATTCCTTTACAAACATATATTTTTTTCTTTATATATATATATATATATATATATATATATTTATATATTTATATATTTATTTATGTGTGTGTGTGTACATGTATGTATTGCAACAGGAACAACGAAGGGAAGAACAATTTGTTCGACCTGAATTACACACGCACACGCACACGCACACCCACACACACCCACACACACCCACACACACGTATATATATATATATATATATATATATATATATATATATATATATATATATATATATATATATATATATATATATATATATATATATATATATATATATATATATATAGGTATTTATATGTATATATATGTGTATATATATATATATATATATATATATATATATATGTATATATGTATAGGTATATATGTAAAGTTATATGTATACATTTATGTATATGTATATACATATGTGAATGCACATGTATGTATATACATATGTAAATGTACATGTATGTATATACATATGTGAATGCACATGTATGTATATACGCGTATGTATGTGTGTATATATATGTATATATGTATTTATAAAGATATGTATACATACATACATATATATATATATATATATATATATATGTGTGTGTATGCATGTATGTATATGTGTGTATATGTTTGTGTATGTGTATATATGTATATGTGTGTATATGTTTGTGTATGTGCATGTATGTATATGTATGTATATATGTATATGTATGTATATATGTATATGTATGTGTGTGTATATGTATATGTATGTATGTATATATAAATATGTATTTACATATGTATATGTATGTATACATGTATATGTATGTATACATGTATATGCATATATATATATATGTATATGCATGTATATGTGTATATGCATGTATATGTGTATATGCATGTATATGTGTATATGCATGTATATTTGTATATGCATGTATATGCGTATATGCATGTATATATGTATATGCATGTATATATATATATGCATGTATATACGTATATGCATGTATATACGTATATGCATGTATATACGTATATGCATGTATATACGTATATGCATGTATATACGTATATGCATGTATATACGTATATGCATGTATATACGTATATGCATGTATATACGTATATGCATGTATATATGTATATGCATGTATATATGTATATGCATGTATATATGTATATGCATGTATATATGTATATGCATGTACATATGTATATGCATGTACATATGTATATGCATGTATATATGTATATGCATGTATATATGTATATGCATGTATATATGTATATGCATGTATATATGTATATGCATGTATATATGTATATGCATGTATATATGCATATGCATGTATATATGTATATGCATGTATATATGTATATGCATGTATATATGTATATGCATGTATATATGTATATGCATGTATATATGTATATGCATGTATATATGTATATGCATGTATATATGTATATGCATGTATATATGTATATGCATGTATATATGTATATGCATGTATATATGTATATGCATGTATATATGTATATGCATGTATATATGTATATGCATGTATATATGTATATGCATGTATATATGTATATGCATGTATATATGTATATGCATGTATATATGTATATGCATGTATATATGTATATGCATGTATATATGTATATGCATGTATATATGTATATGCATGTATATATGTATATGCATGTATATATGTATATGCATGTATATATGTATATGCATGTATATATATATATGTATATATATATATATGTATATGTATATGCATGTATATATGTATATGCATGTATATATGTATATGTATGTATATATGTATATGTGTGTGTATATATATATATATATATATATATATATATATATATATATATATATATATATATATATGAATTATCCAGGGTATGCGCGTGTGCATATATACTGTATATAAACATGCATAGATAAATTTTTGCGTTTGTGTGTGTATCTATGCATATGTAATATTGCATGTTAAGCGTGACTTATCACCTGATGAGTGATTAACAGTTATTAGTCGATGAGCATGAATATGGATGAAGCATTATGAATGATATTCCCGAAACGAAATTACCCCTTCTGTCAGGGCATTTTTTTTTTTTACCAGGTGTTATTTGTCATTTTTTTCTCTTAATATCTATAATGTTCATTTAAGACGGGAGAGAAATTCCTATTAGCTGCCAAGCGGAGTGAAGTTATAGGACAGAATATTTAAATAACTGGTGTATGATGTGAACCTTATTGCCGCTGTCGTATTTTAGCATTATTTTGGTTCACTGATTTAGCGAAGAGCATTCTTAACGAATACATTATGAGGGGGTTAAACGAGGTTTATGAAGGATAACTTTAATTTCGAAAGGAGTTTGGTGTGGGTTCTTAGGGCGAGACTTATTAGTTATATTGTTTATTACCTCAGTGTGTTTATAAAAGGGTTTTGGAAATGGTTTATACATTTTGTTTATTTGCTTGTGTGTGATATTTCAATGTACTCGAGTATGTGTTGTTTTCTGACCTTTTTATTTTATTTTCATGTGTATTTGTGTTTTTTTTTTTCGAATCGGGTGGGTGGTGGGGGGAGAAGCCGAAATATCTAGTCATCGGAGGACAATTTTCACACGTACCTCGCCCTAAAAATTGCCAGAAGAATGTAGATGCGATGAATAAATAAATCGAAATGTCGGTGTGCCAAGGATTATTATCGTCCTTCTTTTTTCTTTTCCTACATTTATTTTTTTCTACCTTTATTAAGGCGATGATTGGAATAACTGTGACTGTGCCATGGCGGGTTACTGGGTCATTTGTGTCGAGTTATTGGGCATTAAGCGAGTCATTTGTCATTTTTGCCACTTTAGGAGTGTTACTTTATGGCTTTTGCTTTACTAGTGCTGCTTTATTACAGTTATTTTAGCCTTAATTTTCCATGGTTGCTCAGTAATTTTAGCAGTTTTAAAATATTATTCTGGCTATAAATGTGCTCTTTTTCTTGTTAACGCTATGCGGTAGTTTATTTTGTAATTAAGAATCTTCATGGGATGTGGCTTGTATTTTACCAATAAAGCAAGGTATTCGATTAATGTGTTTGCGTTTCTCAGATAATGCCTTGAATTGCAACATTAATTTTGTCATAATTTCTTTAACACCGCCATTGTTTCGCTTTATATTTCCTCAGTCGTGGAGATTGAGTTGTAGCGAGACGTCTTCCGGACAGAAAATTTCTGAGCGCGACCGAAGGGAACCTCGCGTTAGAAGTCGGGGCGAGATTTTTGTTGTCGAATGTCCTCATCGATGTGATTTTTGCGTGTTTCTTCATTAAAAGTTCCTCGCTTGATGGCTGTGCGGTGAAGGTACTCTCGTTCTGCGGGCTTATAGTGACATTATTGAGGTTTTTATTGTGGCCCCGAAAGTCAGGGACGAGAATTCTGCTGCATTTTACATACGGAAAGAATTTTTACGGCCTTAATGGTCAATTACACAAAGAAATCCCGAGATTTATGGCCGTGGCGTGGCAAGGGGACATGATCCACACGACGCTGGCCGCCGCCGCCGCCGCCTTGGGTCTCCCTTTACCCTCCGCGCAAACAATCCGCCGCCACAGAGCGCCGCCACTCACCGTTGCCGCCGCTGCATACCTCCCGACGATGCCCTTCTAGCGCATCGTCTGAACCAGCGCCCTCTGACGGTTATGCCCTCGGACGCCGCCGGGGTTCCCGAAGGCCGAGGGCGGAGGAAGGCCACGAAGGAGAGGTCGGGGCTGAGATCGGAGACGACAAGGGGCATGTGTGATTAATCTGGTAGGTATCTTGGCCGGGGTTTGTTCCCATGCATCTCCCGCAGGCCAGTTGTTTGGTTTTGCGAGTCAGCTGTTGCGGTTTTATTGTATTTTGGCGAGATGATACTGTGTCGCAATACACAGATGTATTTATGTACAAAAAATAGCGTTGCCTGTGTATGTATCCCGCAGCACAAGGCGGGGGGGGGGGAGACGGAACTCTCCTGAGCCGAGATAATAAAGACATTGTTGTCACTAATTAAATGACATTTTACGGCATGAGTTATATGCATATTAAATAAATCTTAACAATGCACATTACCCGCGACCCCTGTGTATCACTCTAGAATTGATGATGTAGACCTTATCAGTAATTACATCAAGACAAATGGGTGTAGTGTATGCAGGTGAGGCATTGTGTGAGCGGTC
>NC_091571.1:29305682-29310682 GCF_042767895.1 Penaeus vannamei | reverse complement strand
GATGACGCTAATTTGAGCCGACGCTTTCTTCTTTTTTCTTCTTCTTCTCCTTCTCCTTCTTCTTCTTCTTCTTCATTTTGTTCTTCGTCTACCTCCTCTTCTTATTCTTATTCTAATACCCTACCTTCCTCAACTTCTTATTCTTATTCTAATACCCTACCTTCCTCAACTTCTTTTTCTTCTTCTTCCTCTTCTTCTTCTTTTTCTTCTTCTAATCCCCTACCTTCCTCAACGGGCTGTTGCGCAACCCCCACTCTAACCTCTCCTCTCCTCCCTAAACGCCAGTGCGGACCGTGCATCCATTCCGCATTGTAATGGAACGCAACCGAAGAAACGGATGACGCATGTCTTCCCTGTCGTTTTAATTAATTTTGGAAACTGCCATATAAGCCACGGCGTATAGAGGTTAAGCCTGTGCCTCATGCTGGTAATTAGTGGCTTGTAATCGCAGAAGCCACACGGATGCCACTAATAAGCCAGCTAAGGGCAATCTGCAGATACAGGGAGAGAAGAGCTGTTGGAATGTAAGGGGTTAGCGAGAGGGGGTAGGGGGGTGTCAGGGAGGGGAGGGGGAGAAGAAGGAGGAAAGGGGAGATGAGGAGGGAAAGAGAGGAGAAGAGAAGTGGAGGGAAGGAAGAAGTGGGGGGAGGGGGATAAAAGTGGAGGGAAGAGTGAAAATGGAGAAGAAATCGAATGTTGGGGAGAAGGAAGGAGAGGAAGTATGGCATATGAAAAGAGAAGAGGAGGAGAGAGAGAGAAGAGAAAAGAGAAAAGAAGGAGAGAGAGAGAGAGAGAAGAGAAGGAGAGAGAGAGAGAAGAGAAGGAGAGAGAGAGATAAGAGAAGGAGATAGAGAGAAAAGAAAAGAAGAGAGAGAGGGAAGAGGAGAGAGAGAGAGTGAAAAGAAGGAGAGAGCGATGAGAAGGAGAGAGAGAGAGTGAGTGAGTGAGTGAAAGTGAATTTAAAGAAAGGAAAGAGTGAGGAAAGGGAAATAAAAAACGAAAAAACGAAGAGAAATGAGGGAATGGAAACGGAAAGGGAAGAAAACTTAACAAGAGGACAGAAGAAAACGACATAAAAAAAGGGAAAGGAAGAGTGGAGACGATAGTTCAATAAACAAGAGAAATGAACTGAGAAGGAAAGCAAAGTACAAAAGGAAAATAAAAGAAGAGAGAAGAGAGAATAGAAAAGAGAAGAGGGGAGAGGTAGGGAGGGGAGGGGAAGAGAGGGACCTAGAATAAGTGGAATAGTCGATTTTTGTTTGTGAAGAGGCAGTGAGGACGTGGTTGTTAACGGTGAAGGGGAGGGGAGGGGAGGGAAAGGAGGGAAGAGGGCAGGGGAGTGGAGGAGGGAGGGATGGGGAAGCAGGAGAGTGGAGGGAAAGGAGGGAAGAGGACAGGGGAGTGGAGGAGGGAGGAAAGGGAGGATGGGGAAGCAGAGGAGGGGAGGGAAAGGAGGGAAGGAAGTGGGGGTGGGGAAGCAGAGCAGAGGGGGAAATGAGGGAAGAGGACAGGGGAGGGAAAGGAGGGAAGAGGACAGGGGAGGGAAAGGAGGGAAGACAACGGGGAATGGAGGAGGGAGAAAAGGGAGGGAAGGGGGGAGGCAACGGGGACGCGGAGGAGGGAGGGAAGGCGGGATAAGGGACGAGAAAGTGCAGGGGGAGGGAAGGGAGCAGGGGAGAGAAGTGGGAAGGGAAAGGAGAGGAGGGGTCGGTCGAGGGGAATTGGGTTGAAGGACCACTCAGAGGTTGTAGGAACTAGACGTCGGAGGTACTGGAGGTACGGGGCCTAATTATTGGTCATTTTGCGTTGGTTTAACCTTGGCCTGGTATGATGGAGAGCAGTTGGGGGGAGGGAGATGGAAGGGGGAGGGAGAGGTGAGGGAGAGGGAGGGGAGGGAGAGGAGCCAGAGATGAGTCTGGGTTAAGCGAAGGTGATGAAGTCTTTAGATTTTTTTTACTTATTTATTTTGTTTAGCCATCAGCAACCTCGGAAGACACGTGGGGCTGACGCTGCGTAACTGCTGTGTATATATTTTTCTCTCTTCGTAATTTCGTCAATGGCTACAACAAAACCTGTGGTCTTCTGTTACAACATAAGTGATGATGGTAATGATGTTTATGATTATAATGATTGATGAAACCTAATCATAGTTTTTTTTTATTACTTACGTGTAGTCATATAATAAATGACAGAAAACTAAAGGTCGGAACGACAACAAACAATCCAATTATCAACAAAAACAACAACAACATGAATGAAAATAATACCAAAATTTAGAGTCGACTTTACGAAGCAGCTCCCAATTGTCCCGATGCTTCAGTCAAATCTCATAATCTCACATTATCAAAAGTAAGCCAAGCATTTGTATCCAAACTGTAGATGAACAATTTTCATTATGGTATGGCTTATTCGTAAATTGAGGCAGCTGTGTTATGGCCTACATTTGACGGGTTTTTTTCCGTATGCAAAAAATATATATAAATAGAATGTTTTGTATGCCCTGTGTTAGTAATTTTCCGTGTACGTGTTATTATTTATTATTTGTATCATGCATATGTATCGTATATATATTTTCTTTCCTCTATACCGGGGTGTGTACATTTCCCCCCCTAAATATATCATAATTTTCGACATGTCCCCCTGATTTTAATGCATGTACGTTATATTTATAGATAGAACATATATATATCGGTACAGTGTTATTAGTCGATAAGTTGATGCTATTCCTGATTGATACTAAGTGGCGCCATATTATTTTGCAGGTGTGTGAGGCAGCTGGACAGTGTAGCGCTGAGCCCACCGTGCGACGTCCAAGTACTGCGTTAGGACGTTACCTCATGATTATTTGAAGGTAAATGGTCGCCTGGGGCAGACAGACCACAGAGTGACATTTGAGAATTTTTACCTCATTCGAAGATGGGCCGTGGAGGGCGGGTAGAAAGAAGGGGGGGAGGGGAGGGATAGGGGGCGGTGAGGAGGTGGCAGGCATGTCTGGTTCTGGAGGGAAAGAAGTTTGTCTGTTTTATTTGACCGGCTTTCTTGTTAAACGAAGATGGGATTGCTTGTAGACAAAGGCTTAAGTGCATCCCGGGCAAGGTCGGGACTAACCCAGTTCAAGTCAGCGCGCGGAGGATCTGCCACGGGCGCCCTTGCGAGAGAGAGAAAAAAAAACTTTTTCGATCTTATTACGATGGAATTTCGAGTTTACATCCGATCACATTATAAAAGACAGTCCGTTTTTAGAATATTGATAGTCGTAAAAAGGGGCTTAACTGAAGTATCATGCATGAAATTATAATCCCATACGATTTGAGGAGGGAAAAACACCGTCGCAATTTTTTTGAATGTAGATGAGGAGAGGGAAAAGGGGAGGGAATTAGTTTTTTAAGAATAATTAAAGAATGTGGGAATAAAAAAAGTAATACAAGGTTAAACTGAAACTATTACTTAGTCAAACTTGCGCGCGACTTGTCTTTTCTTCATAAAGTCGTAAAACTTCCATCGATGACTCAGATTTTAAAATTGCCGTCCCATAATGAATCAGAAACTACTATAACCAAAATCCTCCACAAGGAAGAAAAAAACTCTATTAATGCAGAAAAGAAAATTCCCTGCCACCATAAACTTTCCCTTACGATCCTTTACATAAATGAACTGAATTCCTTTCTGAAAGTGATCAAAAGTTTGAGGTTGTGCGAACTTTAGCGTCTGATCTCGGACTGGTGTCTGTTGTAAATGTGCCGTTGCGACCCAACTTCGCCCCGGTAAAGACTCTCTCTGGACCTTTAACTTAGCTTGAGTGCCGGCCTCTTTCCTCGCTCGCTGGGGGAGGCCGGGGGGAAGGGGGGAGGCTGGGGGAGAGGCCTGGGAAATAGGGGGAGGCTGAGGGAGAGACGATATCGAGGGTCTAGGAGACTGGGGGAGGCCGAGGGAGAGGTTGGGGAGCGAGAGACTGGGGGAATGGGGGGAGGCAGAGGGAGAGGTTGGGAAGTGAGGGACTGGGGGAATGGGGGGAGGCAGAGGGAGAGGTTGGGAAGTGAGGGACTGGGGGAATGGGGGGAGCGACGGGATCGGGGACCTGGGGCATTGGGGTAGAGGCTGGGGAGCGGGAAAGATAGGGAAAGCTGGGGGTCGGGAGGGAGGGGAAAGCTGCTGCTCCCGCTCGTCGGATCATCCAAGAGGGAGGGGAAAAAGCTGGGGAGTTGTCTCGAACTCTTCACCCTGGGGTGAGATGGCTGGGGGATACCTCGCCGTAGGGAGGAACCAGAAGAGACGTCTTAGGGTTGCCGTTGCTCTGGGGTTGCTGACGGGGGGGGGGCGGAGGTGTTGATCCTGGGGAGGGAGAGGGTGAGGAATCGTCCCATCAATGTGTTGGCCGTGAGGGGAGGTGAGGGGAACCGTGTCAGCGCTATGTGCCGAAGCCGGTGAGGGGGAGGTAGGTGGACGGGAGAGGGAGGGGGAGGATAGAGGAAGGGGAGAAAGGGGAATGGGGGGGAGGGGAAGGTCGTCGGACAGTTGTGTTGATTCTGGGGAGTGGAGGCTGGGGAGTCTTAGTGCTGTGTTACGTGCAATATAGGGACACAGCGGAATTCCTGGGCGTGTACAGCGGTTCCGAAGAGGACGAGGTTATTAGAAAACAACTCTCACAGCTGTGTCAGGACCTGGGGGTGAAATGGAGGATGAGGGACCACTTTGTTACGCCGTTTGCTGCGTAAAGTTTTTTTCTTTCTTTCATTTTTTTCTCTTCTCTCCGCTCTCTCTCTCACTCTTTCTTTCTCTCTTTCTCCTTTTTTCTCTCTCTCTTTCTCTTTCTCTCTCTCTCTCTCTCTCTCTCTCTCTCTCTCTCTCTCTCTCTCTCTCTCTCTCTCTCTCTCTCTCTCTCTCTCTCTCTCTCTCTCTCTCTCTCTCTCTCTCTCACCGCTCTCTCTCTCTCTCTCTCTCTCTCTCTCTCTCTCTCTCTCTCTCTCTCTCTCTCTCTCTCTCTCTCTCTCTCTCTCTCT
>NC_091571.1:29293182-29298182 GCF_042767895.1 Penaeus vannamei | reverse complement strand
CTCTCTCTCTCTCTCTCTCTCTCTCTCTCTCTCTCTCTCTCTCTCCTCTCCCTCCCTCTCCCTCTCTCCTCTCTCTCCCTCTCTCCCTCCTCCCTCTCTCTCCCTCCCTCCCTCTCCCTCCCTCTCCCTCTCTCCCCCTCCCTCTCTCTCTCTCCGTCCATTCCTTCCTTCCCTCCCATTAAGGAAAAACATCCTTGCCGCCGCCGAAGCAAACAGAATCCTGGGCGACTTGGCGGAGGCTCTCGATGGCGTCCCATATGGCACAAGTTTGGCTCCGATGACGCTGGCCTCACGATCGAACTCCGAGGGACAATTACGTAGTTCTTAGCCTTCTTCAGGTCGACCCCACAAATGGGTTTTTACAATCATTTAGGACCCGAGATTTTTTTTTTTCTCTCTCTCTCCCCCCTCCCTTTTTTTTCTCTTTTTTTTGTAATTCCCTCGTAGAAGCTTTTTTGAGAATAGAGGCGGCCTCTCAGGAATATTATTATGATGGTGTTTTCTTCTTGATTTAATTGGTATCCATGGCTTTTAGTGTGAGTGCATAGGTGTAATTTTTTGAGGGGGAGGGGGAGGAGGGGAGGTGGTAGGGGAGGGGGTTCGTCTGTGTTCTAGGGGGCATAGGGGGGGGGGGGAGGTGGCTGGGCTCTTGGAGAAATTAAGAGGCCATAGTGGTTTTATTAAAAGATCCTCGGCTGGAGATTCTTTTCTGGTGTAACGAGAGAGCCGTGTCTCTTATTTTTTTTTATTTCCAAAAGAAAGTAGGAAGACCAATTTAAAAAAGGGACGTTTCAGCATTTCTTAATCTCTTTTAACCTTATCATTTTACCCACCATTTCCCCCTTTTCCTTTTGGATTTGTCTCTTATCCGAAAAAAAACGAAGCTAGTAAAGTTAGCAAACTAATTCCGAAAACGTGATGACGCAACCGAGGCCGCATAATTGAAACGGCCAAGCCTTCCCTTCCGTAGCCGAGGCCCGGCGACCTCTCCCTCGCCTGGCCCGTAACCCGTTCACTCCAATTACAAAGTCAGTGTTGCATTAGATAAATATAATTTCCCTGACAGCGCTCGTGTTTTCGGGGGAGGAAGAAGACGCGGCCGGACCTCCGTCTCTCCCCCTCCCCCCCGTCCCCCTCCTCAAACTTACAGTAATAGAAGGGATGAGCCTGAAAGCTATTAGACTGTTGGTGCTTTATTGCCAAAGTTTCTTCAAGCGAAGGACATGAAAATCCTGAAATTACGGTAATAGAATGTATAGAGGTACAAAGAACTGGCGGAGGCTTCTTTATGGATTGTTTATTTCAACGGTGATATGTAAGTCTCGGTCTCGGGGAGAGGGAGCCGAGGGGAGAGAGGCCGAATTCCCCTCGTCCAGTTGAAGAAATTCGATTCTAGTGTATTGGCCGAGCGGAAGCATGGGTGGCGGCCCCGGGTGTTAGTCACCGCCCCCGCCTGTGGCCAGTGGGGCAGAACAGGACGAATATAAGGCCAAGAGGAGCCTTTATTTTAGCGTTTTATGGGAAAGTACGACTGCGGGAAGTTGTAACTGTGTGATAGAGGGAATAAGGGGTAATATTTATTTAATGGGGCAGCAAAAGGGAGAGTTGAAAAAATATCGCTTTGTTGCTAGAAGGGCCAAGCCAAATCAAATGAACTGGATAGCATAGTCTTACAAACAATTCAGCCGACCTTCTTTATAGACAAATTATTATTGGGGCATACGGTGGCATTTGAGTTTATATTTGGTATCAGCAGGCATGCTATAGCCAGCTCTGTGTCTAAAATATTCGATAAACGGACCATGCAATAGAGAATCAGGTAACATTAAACTTTTGGTCAAGAATAAGTGTTTGTATTTTTCCTGATACATGGTTGATACTTGGGTGCACCTTTGGCGATTTTCTTGTATGGTTCAATATATATTCGGCCTCTACGTCTTAGCTTTATTTTTAGAAACATTAATGAGCCTGTATTTCGTAACAAGTTTTTAAACACTTTCGTAGTAATATTCTGAGGCCATTTTGCATTCACTTGTTTTATTTGCTTTGTTTACATAATCTATATCTTCTATGGATCATTTACTTGGGAAATGCTAAAGACAGATTTAGTAAAAAAAAAATGTTTTGTCATGGTTGCACGCGAAGACTGAAATAACCCATTGTTGTTGCTCATTTCCCAGAAAATAGATGAATGTCAAAAATCATGACTATCGGTGTAAATAATTTCACACACAAGGTAAATACGCGTTGTGTGTCCTTCATGGAATCCCGAGAATATTTTTTGTGTGTGTGTGTGTACGTCACTGGCAGGTGGATATTGCAATTATCGAAACAGATGGATCTGATTTTACTATTTATGTACTCTTTGAGTATACAATAATGTTATGCGTGTTATTAATTTTTAAAAATAACGGCATTTTTCAGGGATTCATTCACAAGAAAGATTATTGTATTTTTTCTTACAAACGAGTTAATACAGAGACATAATATATAATATGTTAATGCATAAGACTCAGCCGGAGCGTCCAGGCCATAATCATTATACTGGGGTAGGTTGCAACATTGAGGCTTTGCTGTGCAAGCTCTTTATTTATCTTTCTTTCTATTTACTCTATTGTTTATTTGTTAGTTCATGATTAGTTTAAGGATGTTGATGCTGATAGGACCTTTCAAATAATGTTGTATTAGAGACAAAATAAAAGTCAATTGATGCTTAACAAATGAGTGGGAATGAGGACGAGATCTGACAGATTAACTGTAAATATGGTGATTGATAATCCGGTAATTAATCCTGGGTAATCCGAATTGCACCAACAGCTCAGTAAATATTTACTCTCGAGATTCCATTACTGTTATTACTATGTACCAAGGCTTAAAAAATTAAATTAACATCCGCCAGTGAAATATGTTTTAAGGATGACATTTTAGTTTACTCTTTTCTCTCTCTTTCTCCCTCCCATTCTCTCTCTCTCTCTCTCTCTCTCTCTATCTATCTCTCTCTCTCTCTCTCTCTCTCTCTCTTTCTCTCTCTCTCTCTCTCTCTCGCTTTCTCTCTCTCTCTCTCTCTCTCTCTCTCTCTCTCTCTCTCTCTCTCTCTCTCTCTCTCTCTCTCTCTCTCCCATTCTCTCTATCTATCTCTCTCTCTTTCTCCTATCTATCTATCTGCCAATCCTTATCTTTTTCTTCCTCTCTTCTCTTTGTCTTCCTCTCTCCCTCTCCTCCTCCCCCAACCTTGCCTTTCCATCCCCTCTTCCTTCCTTCCTTCCATCCAGCCCTCCCTTTCAGTCTTTCCCTCTCCCTATCTCCCTCCTTCCCTCCCTCTCACCCTCTCCCCTATTCCTCTCCATTTCTCTCTCCCTCTCCCTCTCTCTTTTCTTTTTCTTTATTTTTACGAACTTTGAAAGACCGTTCGTCTATAGTCCTTTACTCTCGGGTCGTAACATAAATATCCCCGTCCTTCTCCGTTTTAAGGGATGTGATGGGCTGGTGATATATTCTCTCATTAATGTCTTAGGAATTCACAAGAAGACTAACCCCCCCCCTCTCTCCCCATCCGAACCTCCGGACCCCCCCTCCCCTCCCCCATTATCTCTTCGGTTGAATTCCCTCAATGTGTGTATTATTTTATTGACCCGCCTGCTCTTGATGCTTTTTCCTTACTCCTTCTCCCATTCTTTTCTTAGCCCTCTCCCCTTCCCCCCCTCTTTTCTTCCTTCCTCTCTTTCCATCCCCCCTTCCCCCTGTCGTCTTTCATATTATCTCTTTACCATCTCGTATTTTTCCCCCCTTCTGCTTTTTCTCTATCTTCGTAATATATCCGTTTCTCTTGTGCGTGTGCATTCGTTTTTGGTGCACGTAAGAGGGAAGTTACTGCCTTGTGTTCCCTTCGTACATTAGTTAAGATTAATTAAAGAAGAACAAATAAAGGAGAAAAGAGAAGGTGTCCGTAACTCAGAGTTAGAGAAAACCGTTGTCACAGACCGGCCGGAGCTCGCAGTTTTATCGTGTAAATCCGGCGAATTATTGTAGATAAAAATCTCCACAAGATTGCATGTCCAAAAAATTACAAACGCCACTTGTAAATCTACGAAGAGAGTCGAGTTGTACATACAAACTAGCGGCGGGATGGGAGAGGAGGAGGAGGAGAGGAGGGAGGGAGGATGCGTAGCGGCTGGCGAGCGGCGAGGGAGGCGCTCCGGGGCTGTGAAGGATAGGGGGAATCTGTAGGGATAGCCGGGTGGGCCGTGGTGTTATGTAGTGGCCGACTAACTTGCGATGCGGAGGTGAGGCGCTTCGACACTCGCGTGCTATGGTGATGGATGAGGATTATGGTGAAGGGGAGGCGAGCTGTCGTGATGGTGAGGAGGGCGGTTGTCGACCAGGAATGCTGTAATGGTGATGGGCAGCGACGGCTTGTTTGTTAGCGCGAGAGAACTGTTTGCCGGAGAGGGCGAGTGGAACATGTCGAAGTGCACTGTTAGCTTTGGCGATGATAAAAGCTGTTGCAGGATTTCGTAATGGCGAAATCATTACCATTGGCTGCCAGGGCGCGGAGGACGTTTCGGCAGTGGGTCGGGTCGCAGAATGTTGATGAATGTAGAGATGGTTCGCGAGACGGAGGGAGTGCTTGTGTGAGTGCTTCTTGTAAAGAATTCGGCTGGTTGATTATGCAAGAATGGTGAACGAATTTTAAGCCTGTTATTTCAAAACCGCGAGAGAACCGCCATTTTTATGAGGTGTATTTTCTTTTATTTACGTACAATATACATTAACGTAGGAATATGCATATACAATATGAATGAACGTAATTGACAAAAGCAACTTCGGAAAGTATGTGACAGATCTGTTGGCGTCACATACCCAAGCACTTTTGCCCCCGCCCGCATTGGAAAGAGAAATAGAAATAGAATGAGAGAGAGAGGTAGATAGAGAGTGAGAGAGAGAAAGAGAAAACTGTTAGTCATAGCATAAATCTGCTGTGATTGAGCTGATAACAGTCT
>NC_091571.1:29285682-29288182 GCF_042767895.1 Penaeus vannamei | reverse complement strand
TTGGCGCAGGGCCTCTGCTCCATGACAATGGCAGCGTCGGCGAGACGGGCAGGACTGTGCGCTGCTCCCTCGCTCCCTCCGCCCTCACATAATACCTTGTTGCAAGCCATCCGACACGCAATATATTTTACCTTTCCTCATATGCAAGACTAACAAATCATACTATTGCCACTCGCTACGCGCAAAGTTTTTATCGGGGATGGGAATAGATAGCCGTGTGGCGCACATAATCAAAGAGTTGTCACCTAGTCAGGGGCGGGAGTGGTTCTGAGGGTGTAATACCGACGACACATTATGGTCTAACTTTTCTCCAATCTGACGGGGTCCTGGTGACGATGGAACGTGACGCGACTGGGAAGGGCAGGCAATGAGGTGGCGGCCGCGCTAACCCTCGAGCCCGGGCTCTCCTCGCTCTCTGGGGGAGCGCCGGGGAACGCCAGTGGCCACGCGCGCACCCTGCGAAGGAGGCGCAGGACGGAGGCGGGGAAAGAGGGAAGGAGGGGAGAGGGCAAGGGCGATAAGGAGGGAGCAAAGGAGGGGTATATAGAGAACAGGAAGGAAGGAAAAGACTGATGCGAAGAAATCGGTATATGTGAGGGCAAGAGGCGAGCTAGACATGGAAGGGTTGAAGGAAAGAAAGAAAATTATGAGAAGAGGGATGAGGAGAAACGAAGATCTAATTGGATGAAGCGAGATGTTACACCTTTTCAGGGATTATGCACATGCAGTCCATGTGTGTCAGAGAGGAATATATAAGTATGTATTGATATCTACATACATACGCATACGTGTGTATATATGTGTGATATATATATATATATATATATATATATATGTGTGTGTGTGTGTGTGTGTGTGTGTGTGTGTGTGTGTGTGTGTGTGTGTGTGTGTTAAGTATGTTATACACACACGCACACACACGCACGCACGCACGCACGCACGCACGCACTCACGCACGCACGCACACACACACACACACACACACACACACACACACACACACACACACACACACACATACATACATACATACATATATATATATATATATATATAAATATATATATATATATATATATATATATATATATATATGTATGTATATATTATATATATGTATATATATATGTATGTATGCATGTATGCTTATATACATATATACATATATGCATATATATACTGCTTATATACATAGATACATATATGCATATATATACTGCTTATATACATAGATACAAACGCAAACAAACAAACATGAATACAGAGAGCCAGACAGCCAGCTAGACAAGCTCTAAATCCGAAGAAAAATATAATTCAGACCCCCGTCCTCCCATCTCCTTATTTTCGTTATCACAAATCATCTGTTATTCCGAGGAGGCGCGAGACACCGAACGAGGCGAAAGGGCGGAGAGACCAGGAAGAGAGAGAGGAAGAGCAAAAATCAAGGCTGTAATAACTGTGGGCGCCGAGGGTGACCGCATGGAGGAGAAGGAGCAGGGAGGCGGGGGGTGGGGGTGAGTGATATAGGAATACAAAGGAATGGGAGAAATTTTTATAATATTCTGGCAGTGTGGTTTCCCTCCCTCTCCCCTCCCCCTCTCCCTTTCGCTATCGCCCTCCACCCCACTCCTCTCCTCCTCCTCTCATGCCGCCGCCGTCCTCCTCCTTTCTTCTTCCGCTTCTTTCCTCCTCCTCATCTTTCCTTTCACCTCTTTCTCCTTATCTTTTTCTTACACTTTCTCCCTCCTACTCCTACTCCTTATCCTCCTCCACCTTCACCTCTTCTCCTCCTCCTCCTCTCCCTCATCATCATCATCACGTTGTTCCATTTATTTTCTTCTCTTCGTCTTCCTCTTCTTCATCCCCTCCCTCCTCCCTCCTCCTCTTCCTCCTCCACCTTCTTTACTTCCTCCACCTCCACCCCCACCCATTCCTCCTCCTCCACCTCCACTCACCTCCCTTTTCCTCCTCTCCTCCTCCTCCTCCTCCTCCTCTTCTTCCTCTTCCTCCTCCTCCTCCTCCTCCTCCTCCTCCTCCTCCTCCTCCTCCTCCTCCTCCTCCTCCTCCTCCTCCTCCTCCTCCTCCTCCTCCTCCTCCTCCACCACCCACTCGCCCTTCCTAAGGTTATTGTACTGAGGACTCACCCGGAGAAATATAGAGAGGTTGGTTGCAAAGGGGAGTTTTAAAGGATGTGAATAATATGATAATGTGTGTAAAAGATGCAGAGCCTGAGACGAGTTGAGTAAATAGAAGAAAATGTAATAATGAAAAGGGGAAGGAGGATACGGAGGTGAACACTAGAGGCACTCAAGATAAACTAAAGTATGTTTGTTCATTAGAGGTTAAATGGGTAACATAATTCTGGTTTATGAAAATTGAGGAAAAAGAGTACGGTGGAGAGGTAGAAAAAAGGAAAATAATAAATTCAGATTATATGTGTTAGGGAGAGAGAGAGAGAGAGAGAGAGAGAGAGAGAGAGAGAGAGAGAGAGAGAGAGAGA
>NC_091571.1:29273182-29278182 GCF_042767895.1 Penaeus vannamei | reverse complement strand
ATGAACATTCCCCTTCAGCTGTTCAACCAAGCGTCCCCACACACTTGCCTTGCGTTTTCCACACTGCAGACTCATCTGGCTGATCATTAACCTTCGATCCAACACGTGCATGCACAAGAGCCCTTCCCCCTTCCCTCCCTTCCTAGTACCTTCCCTTCTTCCCTCCTTCCCTTCATTGTTGCAACCACTTCCTTCTTCCCTTCATCCTTATTGCCCTATCTTTGTCATCCCTTCTTATTACCGTCTGCCTTCACCATTCTCCCTAATGTCATTCCCACTTTTCCTCTCTTCCTTTTTTCCCCTCCTTCCCTTATTCTCCCCTATTCCTTTCCATGTAGTATCCACTCCTTTCTCTCCCTTATTGGTACCCAGTTCCCCCTTCCTTCCTTTCCTAATACTTCCTCCCTTATTCCCTTCCTTCTTGGTACCCCTTCCGCTCTCCCTCCCTTCCCACTGCCCCTTCCCTCTCCCCATACCCCCACCCTACACCCGGCCTTAATAATCACAGGTGTATTCAAGAGACATCGCGAAGCCAACTCTAACCGTGACACCATCTCGGCTGTGTTCGAACGCGTGTACTCTTCGTTATGTATTGGGAGACTAAGTGTACAGCCATCCGCACCGGGCGTTGTACTCTGATCGATTTTACGTTACTTGTCCTTGCACTACAAAGGCGCTTAATTAGGTATAGGGAGACCCGCATGTGTGTGTGTGTGTGTGTGGGCGTGGGATACGTGTGCGTTTTGTGTTTGCTGTAGTGTAGTGTCTGTGCATGTATGTTTGCGTGTGCGTGTCTTTGTTTGTGTGTGTGTGTTTGTGTACGTGCGTGCCTGTGTATTCGTGTCTGTATGTGTATCTGTAACTGCATCGGTCTGTACGTCTTGCCAGGCCTGTGTTTTGTGTAAGTTGCGTTTGATTTTACTCCTTTTCTATTTCTTTCCTTTACATTTTCGCTAAAGTACACCCACAACGAAAAAAAAAGTGAGAACACATGATACTTGAATCCCAGCCAGATATGTCTCGGAATGATCATTCGATTAGTAATACATATCAGGAATAAGTGAATTGCTCAGCGGGAGAAAAACAAATCCATAAATAGTGCGGCTCAAGTGAAGCTCGAGCGAGGTCGCGGAAGCTGACTCCGGTGAATGGCAACTTAGGGGCTGTGGGGGAGGTCGCTCTGTCTGTCTGTCTGACTCTGTCTCTCTTTCTCTCTTATTCTCTTTTCTCTCGTCTCTCTTTCTCTCCTCCCCCCCCTCTCTCTCTCTCTTTCTCTCTCTCTCTCTCTCTCTCTCTCTCTCTCTCTCTCTCTCTCTCTCTCTCTCCCTCTCTCTCTCTCTCTCTCTCTCTCTCTCTCTCTCTCTCTCTCTCTCTCTCTCTCTCTCTCTCTCTCTCTCTCTCTCTCTCTCTCTCTCTCTCTCTCTCTCTCTCTCTCTCTCTCTCTCTCTCTCTCTCTCTCTCTCTCTCTCTCTCTCTCTCTCTCTCTCTCTCTCTCTCTCTCTCTCTCTCTCTCTCTCTCTCTCTCTCTCTCTCTCTCTCTCTCTCTCTCTCTCTCTCTCTCTCTCTCTCTCTCTCTCTCTCTCTCTCTCTCTCCATCCTTCTTCCTCTCTCTCTCTCTCTCTCTCTCTCTCTCTCCCTCCCTCTCTCCCTCCCTCCCTCCCTCCTTCCTCCTCCCTCCCTCCCTCCCTCCCTCCCTCCCTCCCTCCTCCCTCCCTCCCTCTCTCTCTCTCTCTCTCTCTCTCTCTCTCTCTCTCTCTCTCTCTCTCTCTCTCTCTCTCTCTCTCTCTCTCTCTCTCTCTTTCTCTCCCTCCCTCTCCCTCTTCCTCTCTTATACTCTCCATCTTTTTTATAACGAATACACTCGAAAATCTCGTTATGCACTTTTATAATAGATTTCATCTCGTGCATATCGATATATTTTTTTTACAGCTGTCACGACAAAGCAAAGCACCCGAGCAAAGATATATAAATTAGAAATCGTACCTATTTAAGTTACTATTTTTGGGAAGTGGCTCGCTCATGACTACCGCCAAGTATGCAGTGTCATGGGAAAACTGTTCTTAAGATGGTTAGACGCCTATCGTTACGTTGTTAGAAGTGTGGGGATCGTCTCCGTGAAGCATGCAGTGGGCGGCAGCGATGGTTTCATGGCGTCATAATGGTGGGAAGTGGTGGCTTCGGTTCAAAAAATTCTGGTGCGAAAGATCTTGATTTTTTATTATTATTTGTTGGTGTGCTTTGTTTTATAAGCATAAGTATTATTATTGGTATTATAATTAATATTTATTGGTGATGATATTTTTACCATTATTATTACTATCATCATTAATTATCATTAATTATAATTATTCCCTAGGATATGTAAAAATGAGTTTTGTCTCCGTAGAGTGGAGTAGATATGTGAGAAAAGGGAAGGAGTGAATTAGTGAGAAAGAGAGAAAAAGTGACGCAGAAACAGACATAGAAGTCATAGGGTATAGAGGTAGAAAAGAGAGAGGGAGAGAGAGAGAGAGAGAGAGATGTGAGTGTGTGTGTGTGTGTGTGTGTGTGTGTGTGTGTGTGTGTGTGTGTGTGTGTGTGCGTGCGCGATAGAGAGTTACAGAGAAAAGTGATTCTTGGAGAAAGGGAAAGATGGTAAAGGAAGTGAGAGTTGCATTTGGTAGAAAAGAGGAGAAAGTGGGCTGGAAGTGGGTCTGAGAGATTAGGATTAAGTCTAATCAGTTCACGCATGACGAAAACTCGGATGAAGTTTATAAAAGGAGGCAGTAGGAAGGGAGGAGGAGGAGGAGGAAGGAGACGGAGAGGGAGAAGAAGAAAAAGAAGAAGAGGAAGAGGAGGAGGAAGAAGAAGAAGAAAAGGAGTAGGAAGGAGAAAAGAAGAAAAGGAAGAGGAAGAAGTAGAAGAGGAGGAGGAAGTGAAAGAGAAGAAGAAGAAGAAGAAGGCGACGAGGAGGAGAACCGAGGACAGAACCAGCTCAAGGTATCCCGGGAAAATTCTCGAGCCGAGGTCGCCCATGAGAGGCCGGAGGAAAATGTGTGATCGTGTAGCTATCCGCTGCTATAAAGAAGCGGAGTGTCGTGGCCGGGACCGCGTGGTAAAAGCTTTTAAATCTACAACAAGGGGAAAAAACTAATTTCTCCAGACTTCTACTTTAAAGGGCATTCGGAGAAACTGGGGAAACTTTGCTTATTACTCAGAAGAGGTTTGGAGGAATGATTCTTGGCTCCCTCAGGGTTGTCGCACGGGGCGGAGGGTGAAGTGTGAATGAGGTTTTCTCCTCGGAGGGGAAAACGATGTACAGGTGATGTGCAGTGTGCCAGAAACTTTGATCGGAGGATGAAGTCGAAGTGGATGATGTACTTCGTATATTTGTTATGGTCGAGTGACTTATTTAAGTATTTTGTTTATTTATTTTTATTTATATATTTATTCATTTATTGCTAAGTGAAAACGGATTGATTTATTTGCATCTGGACGGGCCATATATTTGCGTGACCAACATTCACAGGATTGTAGGGTCAGCGATGTCCTAAGTGCCATTAGCTAATCAAAGTCACAGCAGCGCACATGTAGAAATTATACCGTTGTGCCAGTATCGAAGCCTAAGCAGTGTGGGTGCAGAAGTAGGAGCATGGGAGTTGGAAGCTGAGAAGGAGGAGGAGGAAGAAGAGGGAGAGGCGGTGGAGGCAGAGGAAGAGCGGAAGGAGGTGGAGGTAGAGGAAGAGGGGGATGAGGCTGAAAAGGAGAAGATGACTAGGGAAGAGAAGGAGGAGGAGGGGGATAGGGAGAAAGGGGAGGATGAGAAGGAAGAGGAGGAGGAGGAGGACGGTAAGAACAGGAGCATCCACATGGCCAGGCAGGAGCGGTGATCAACCTCTAGTCCTCTGCTACTGCACTGCAAATCCTCTATTAAACTTGAAGACAGGGCCTCGCCGTGCCACGTGAGCTACTGGAATGTATATTGGCCCTTTGTGCTGGGCGAAACACCCGCGCGGATTTATACCACTTGAGGGATCCAAACTATGATTTTAGTCTTGGATGTCTACCGTGAACACTCGATTACCAATGGATGTGTTCATGGTACAAATGCTGCCTTGTATACCAGCGCCAATGTCGTTCCTGAACGGGGTTTAGTTTTGTGGTCAGTATGCAGGGACGTCGGGGCATGCGGAATCAGTTTTATTGAAGACTCATCGGGTATACAGAACGAGCCTGCGTGTCCTCGTCGTCTGTGTGTGTGTGTGCGTGTGTGTGTGTGTGTGTCTGGTTGGTTGGTTATTTGGTTGTTCATAAGAGTATATACTTGTAAATATTGACATATAATATGAATCCGCAGTTACTGCACATAATGTACTTAAGGTGCACCTTGTGTAACATCACATCATCCGTGTGCGCCGTAAGCTTTGGTTACACTGGACGCACACAGGGTCACCCCCTGTGTTGGCTACACTGGGGAGCGTGCGCAGGTCCACCGTTTTCGTTAATCCTGTTTATGTATCGGTTCCCGCCATTTTGGGCCATTGTGTTGACCGGTCACGGAATTGCTTCAGAGTGGATGGGATTCCTGAACGCAACTTCTTTTATGTTTTTATGTTTTTTCTTTTTGTTTTGTGTAAGGGGGCTCGTTCATTTTGGGGCGTTTTTTTATTGCGATAGTTGTTATGGGTAGTTTCTTCTTATAGGAATTGTTCTTGGTGTTTTTTGTTGTATTCAACGGTGAAGGATTCTCTTTTTTTCTTTTCAAGTTCGCCATATATATATTTTTTAATATTTTCATTTTATGAGAATAGAATCTTTATTGAAATATTCCAAACATGTTACGGCACTTCAGCGCGACATCTCCTTAAAAAATCCTTTTCGCCGTCTTAGCTTTACGATTAATCCTGCAGCGAAGGGAGTGAAGGCGAAGGGCTGCGACGCGGGACGCCTTTATCTCGTTGTCAGCCTCAGGAACGTGAACGCGCGTTGGGCAAGATGCGCGGAGAGATAAGATAAGCAGG
>NC_091571.1:29258182-29268182 GCF_042767895.1 Penaeus vannamei | reverse complement strand
GAATCTCCTGCAGGAACCCCGTCGTGCTTACATGGCCACGACCGCGCCCCTCACGCTGCCCCTTTCCTCCTCCTCCTCCTCCTCCTCCTCCTCTTTCTCCCCCTCTTCCTCCTCCTTATTCTCCTCCTCTTTTCTTCGGCCTCCTCTTCCTCCCCCTTCTTCTCTAACTCCTCGTCTTCTCTTCGCCTTCCCCTTCCTCCTCCTTCTCTTCCTCATCTCTTCACCCTCTTCTTCCTCCTCCTTCTCCTCCTTCACCTCCAACTCCTCCCCCCGCCTCCTCCTCCCTCTTCTTCTAACTCTCCTCTCCAGGTCTTCCTTCTCAAATCTCTCCTCCTCCCCCTCCTCATCCCTCTCCTCCACCCCCACCTCTTCTTCCTCCTCCCCCCTCCCCTTTTCTCCCTATTGTGAGACCCCTTCCTTCCCCCTTCCCTTCCCTCCCCTCCACTCCCCTCCCCCCTTCCCTCTCCCCCTTCCGTATATCCTGTAGGGCATAAACCACTCAGCCTCAAATTGTTATCGTGTGCTGTGCGATGCTTTATGGAGAGCAGGTAAGGACACTCTGCGGTCCTCTGGGTGCCCTTCCTGCTCCCAAACCCCAGACTGTTTCTTCTTCATTTTATCCTTTCCCTCCTCTTCGTTTTTTCCCTCTCCCCTTCTCTTTCTTCTCCTGTATTTTCCTCCTCTTCCTCTCCCTCCCCTTTCTCATTCCTTTTCCTCGTCGTATTCCCCTCCTCGTCACCTTCATTCTTCCTCCTCTTCCTCTTCTCCCTCCTCCTCCTCTTCCTCTTCTCCCTCCTGCACCTCCTAGTCATCTTTATTCTTCCTCCTCTTCCTCTTCTCCCTCCTTCTCTCTTTCTCCTCCTCCTACTCTTCTCCCTCCTCTTCCTCCTCTTCCTCTTCCTCTGCCGCAAACCGTCGCCTGTGGTTGGGCTGATTTGCCTGTCGGCTCCGCCTCGGGCAGAGTGATGGTGCGCTGCTAACTCCCCTTTGGTCACCTCAGTCGGTCGGTATCGAGAAAAAGGAGAGGAATTGAAATAACTGAATATGGAAGTTTGGAGAAAAAAAACGGTAGAAAGAAAAAAATGCCTGTGTATATGTAGGTATATCAGTGTGTGTGTGTGTGCATATGTATATATATGTATATGTATATGTATTTGTGTGTATGTGTGTGTATATATATATATATATATATATATATATATATATATATATATATATATACATACATACATACATACAACATACTTAAACATAGGTACACATACATTGATAGATAGATATGTAGATTGATAGACAGATTTGAATATGTATATGCATGTGCATGTAGTGTATACATAATATATATGCACACATTGTGCAACGTATCAGTCCGCCCATGATTTCAGCATTTACACATTTATTCATGTATGCATAAACGCGCATCATTGTTAATAAAACCATTCAGTTATATATGTAGATCAACATAAATCATCGGCGCCAAAATCTATACTAAAGAACGGAATCCCTATGGAAATTTCCTGCGCCGTTTTAAAAATGTGTCCCTTTAGATTCCATCAACCAAACTTTGTGGTTTCACCGGTAATTCGATAGGACATTAAGTGTTATTGCCAGTGCTGATAATTAGTGAGTTTTAATTAAGACAAACGCAGAAAAAGTCAATGAAACAGCTCCCAGAAATGTCACATTATTGGCATACTCCAATTTCTGAACGGCGCCGAAGGGAAAAAAATACTACTACTACTACCGCTGGCAATGCTACTATATACAATAATTGCCATTGTGATGATAAAATGGATGGCTGTGATAGTGGTATTTGCAATTTATGGTAATTATTATATTACGGGGGTAACAACGGTAAATTACACGAACTCTTTCTCTTTCACACATTCAAATACACGCGCGCGTGTGGACACAACATATATAATGCGCGAGAGAGAGAGAGAGAGAGAGAGAGAGAGAGAGAGAGAGAGAGAGAGAGAGAGAGAGAGTATGTATGTGTGTATCTGTGCATACATAGATATACATATATACATACATACATACAACACAGACACGCATACACACACACACAGATAGACACACATACACACACACATACACACACACACACACACACACACACACACACACACACACACACACACACACACACACACACACGCACGCAAACACACACACACACACACACACACACACACACACACACACACACACACACACACACACACACACACACACACACACACACACACACACACACACACACACACCAAACCGACGTGGACAAGCTGGCTTTTTCTGTATACCCACTCACTTAGTTTCTCACACACTCACTCACATACTCACACACGATAACAGTGATAAGATACAATATTGCATACCAGCAATAAATAAATAAACAGACTACACTCATGTTTATGACTTATTAGGAAGAATATGAAGACAAGTTTTGACAGAGTAACAAAAAGGAATCTTTATGTTTTCTTGCTGATTATTACCTTGGACTATGTTAAGATTCTCATTATAATATACTCTCTTTCTTTTTGTTGAAATTCAGTTTATTAAGTTTGCTTCGCTTTCTCCCAAGCTTTATTATCCGATCTTAGGTATTTCATTTCATTTTTTATTGCCAAATGTTCCTAGACCGAGTTTCTTGCCCAGTGTCAGCATTCCAAGGTTTCTAGTAAAAGATAAAGAAGGAGGAGGAAGAGGGGAAGAAGATGAGGAAGAAGAAGAAGGAAGAAGAAGAGAAAGAAATAGAAGGAAAAAGAGGAAGATGAAAGAAAGAGGAAAAGAAATAGAAGAAGAAGAAGAAAAGGAGAAAAATGTGTGGGGACTCCTACTTCCCCTTTCCCTCCTCGTTCTGTCCACTTATTGCCTCCACGTCAGTGTGTTCTCAACCACCCACTGCTATTTTCCTTCCACTTACCGGCTTCCAATTCGCTTTTTCCACTTTTTGACTCCCTTTCCTTGGCTTTTTCTTCCACCCACGCGTTTCCTTCGTCTTATTTTTGCTTCCGCTCTCTTTTTCTCCCCCACGCACGCCTCCGCCCACGTAGACTTCCACGCCCACGCGGATCTTGTAGGCGTGTCCTTGTTTTCTGGTCTTGCTTCACGGACCTTAAACCCTTTGTAGTGTGCTCTTGTAGTCGCACTTGCGGGTTGGCCTTCCCTCTTACACCTGCTTCTCTCTCGCTCGTTTTCCAGCTTCTGTATTTTCTCATTTTGGTCTTCCGTTTTTATCTTGGTTTGATGGTCATTTTTTGTTTGTTTGTTTTTTGTTTTTTCATAGAAAATACGTCCTTTATTGCCTCTTCTCGTGTTGAGTCATTTCGTTATGTCTCACTTCTTTTTTTTTCCTTTTTTTTCTCTCTTTCTTCCTCTCTCCGTTCGTTTTCGTCTGTCGTATCATTTCTCTGCCTGGCTCCTCTCTCCCTCCTCCCGTATCATTTTCTTCCGGTTCTCCCTCCAGCCTCCTTGTCAGTCCCTTCCACCCCCTCCCCCTCCGTCTCGCCAAGGCTTAGTCTCCATAGTCCCCCCCCCCCCCTTCGTCTCCCTTCTTCGCTCGCTCCCTCACTCTAGCTCCACCTTTTCTATTCTCCCTTTCTCCCTTCAGCTGCCCTTCCCTCCCTCCTTCCATCGCTCCCCTCTCACTCTATCTCCCTGCTCTCCCTACCCTCCCTCCCTCCAGTTGCTCTCCCCTCCCTACATCCCTCCCTCCAGCTGCCCTCCCCTCCCTACCTCCCTCCCTCCAGCTGCCCTCCCCTCCCTACCTCTCTCCCTCCAGCTGCCCTCCCCTCCCCTGCCTCCCTCGCTTCCCTACCATCTCCCTCGCCCCCCCCCCCCCCCACCTCTCTCCTCCAAGGGCTCAGTCTCCCCCATCCCTGCCATCCTAACTACCTACACTTATCCGCCCCACTCTTCTTCTCCTCCTCTTCCTTCTTCGTCTTCTTCTTCTTCACTTCCTTTACTTATCCCCCCCCCCCCGCTCTCTTCCTCTTTCTCTTCCTCCTCCCCTTCCCCTTGCTCTTCCTCCTCCTTTTTTAATTCTTCATCTTTTTCTCCTCCTTTTCCTATTTCTTCCCCTTCTTGTTCTCCTTCTCTTCCCGGATCATCACCATTGCACCGTTTCCCGTCTCCATTTCTTTCGCAACCATTTCCTCTTTTCATATCCGTTGCTCTTTTTTCTCGCCCAGTTCTTGGTTATTTGTTATTCTCTGTTTTACGTTCTGTTTTTTAATGCGTCTTATTTTCTTGCTTTGTTAGAATATTTATCTTTTTCTCTCTCGCATTTTGCCCGACGTTCCTAAACATATTCCGTCATATATTTCTTCTGCTCATGTTTCCGACCATAGTTATCTGATTTTAAAAATCGTTTTATTATATGGTCAATGCATATTTTTTTCTTGCCGGCTATTATCATTTTTATCGTATTTTTTATGTATCATCACATACACATTTTTTTTTTCATTTTTTCCCCTCCGCCGAATCCTCCATCTTCCTCCATGGAGCTCATCTCCCTTCCTCTTGGCTTCTCCCACTCTCGTATTTCCCCTTTTCTTACCCCCTCCTCTTCTCTCTCCTTCCCTTCCTTTGGGTGCCGGTTGAGGAAGACCATTTAGGTGACGAAGCACGAGCGACGCCCCACCACGAAGGTATTCCACAGTGCCATGTTATTGCCTTCCTCCCCAGCTGCTAGTGTGGTGCTTGTTGTGGAGGCGGAGAGAAGGAGGGAAGGAGCGGGGTTCAGTCCCTCCCCTCACAGTGGGGAGGTTGGGGGATCTTTCTTGTGGGGTTGGGGAAAGGAGGTTGAGTTCTTAGTATGAGGTGGTGGGGGTCTCTCGTGGGTTTGATGTGGGAAGGTTGGGGTCCAGCTGTTGCTATGGGAGCCTTAATGTGGAGTTGGGAGAGGGAGTGGGGTTGATTCTCCCATAGAGGGTTGGGCTGGGCTGTCCTTTTTTTTTAAGGAATGAGCTTTTCCTGACGAGGGCTAGAGCCTTTGTTGCATAACTGGGTACTTTTCTAGAGTGGGGGTTGGGATCATTTTGTGCTGTGGGTCTCTTTTTTCCTAATGCTGAAGGGGCCTGGCTTTGACTTTTTTTGTAGCGAGGACTGTTATAGGGAGGTAATGTGAGCGAGCCATTTATTCAAGGAAAAATTATGGGGACTTAATAATTTAACTTTTATTATTTCTATTGTTGCCTTTGTCTTTTATACACAGTGCTTATGGCCGAGGTGCCTCCTGCAACGGCCGAGCAATATGGAGTAGCCAAGTCATTGCTGCAAGAGCTGGTCCGCTGATTAAGGAGCTCGTGCCTTATTATAAAGATTTGGGCTTTTATACTGAGAGGGAGAAAAAGGCGTGTCAATGACCACAAGGAACGTAATGAAATAATAAAATCCTTCGAGGGATGAAATCCCCCCAAACCTCTTTCTTCCCTTAGGAAGGCCTTTGTTAGTGTGTGGGTGTGATGGCCGTAGCTAGTCTGCTCATTAAAGGATTTTTTTCTTTCTTTTTTGATGTCCCTTACCTCTTTCAGGTCGGCGTACAGGCAGCATAGTAATTGTTTGAAGGGAACAGTAGCAGGGGCACCGTATGGTAAATTCGTGTCTATATATTAGAACAGTAGAATGGTATATGGCTGCACTCCATGTCGGGGCGGTCATAATAGTGTGTAGTTAGAGACCACGCTCTTTTAGGCTGAGGTTATTGCGTTGGAAACGAGGTTAAAAGAGTTAGTTATTATCGCGTTTTTGTCTGCTGGCATTTTTCTTCCTCTTTTATTTGAGTGTTACTGTTTTTCTTCTTTTATTATGGTCTTTTCTATGAGAATATAATGTTGTTGTTTCTTTTTATTTTAAAACGGCTGTTATTGCCATTATTGTTGATATTATTATTGGTGTTACTATAGATGTTTATATCATTATCAGCCTTGTTGTTATTTTTGCTGTAAATTATGCGAATATCATGTGTTTATTAATATTTATATTAATATTCGAAACATACTACTCATATCACTAATATTACCTTCATCAGCATTGTCATTGCTATCATAACTACATTGAAAGCAACATAATTAAGAATAGTTATAAAAATATTTTACTATGTATTTGGAGTAGTTTAAGCCTATCGCTATTACAAGTGTAGTTGTTAATAGTGACATCTTTAGTGCCGCACATAAAAAAGGAATTCATTTATTATCTTTTTATAATGTCATTCATTTGTCATGAATACCGTTAATGAATTTAGAGCTATTTGACTGAGGTTAGCGGTTCATAGTGACATTATGAATGCAGCTGGATTTATGTATTTATTTGATTAAGAGTCGATATCACCCATTACAATCACAGTTCTAATTTGCCACAAAAAGTGATATTGTAATGATATGAATAATGATGATGGTGGGGGTAAGGGGGGGGGGGGACGCCTGCCGCAACGACCGCATGCGATCTGCCAATGATAACAATGTTGATATTGATAATGATGGTGATAATTATAAAAAAGTATAAAAAATAGTAATAATAATTGTGAGGATGATGGTAGTATTTATGATAGTAATGAAATAAATAATGATGATAGTCATGATAATGATGATAAGAATAATGATGATGATGATTATGATGATAATAGTAATTTTGATGATTATAATACTGATTATAATAATGATGATATTGATAATAACACTGATAAAAATTATATTGATAATAATACTGATGATAATTATGATAATGATAATAAAAATAGTAGTAATGATAATGAAAGTTATTACTGATATCATTATTATTACCATTATTATTATTATTATTATTATTATTATTATTATTATTATTATTATTAATCTTATATTAGTTATTATTATCATTATCATTACAGAAATAACAAACACACCGCTAGCACCAATAATAATATCTACATGAATGATGATAATGTCCATAATTACAGTCATTATTATTAACGAAGCGCCGCCCAGCCCGGCAGAGCCTTCCGCAGACCCGATCGCCAGCAGAAAATCATTGACAGAGCGTGTGTCGGCGCTGATTTCGTAGACGCGGTTAGAATATATTATACAAGTCCAGCGGGGCTTGTACTTCGGCCAGTGATCACACAGTAAGGTGGTGATTTGTGACTATTACTACATGCCATGCAGGTGGCGTGTGGAGGGGTAGGGGTAAGGGTATGGGGGGGGGGGCCAGGGAAAGGGTAGGGGTATGAGGGCGTAGGGATAAGGGTAGGGGGAAGGGTATGGGGGGCAGGGAAAGGGGTAGGGGGAAGGGTATGAGGGGGCAAGGAAAGGGGTAGGGGTATGAGGTAGTATGGAAAGGGGTAAAGGGGTATGAGGGGGAAGGGTATAAAGGGGTAGGGGAAGGGTTTAAGGAGCAGGGGAAGACAGGTTAGGCATAAGGTGAGGGTATAAGGGGGCAGGGAAAGACATAGGCATAAAGGTAGGGGTACGAGGGAGCAGGGAAAGGGGTAGGGGTAAGGGTATGAGGGGGCAGGGAAAGGGGAGGGTGTTGTGGAGGTAGGGGAAGGGGAGGGGTGGAAGTAGGGTGATGGGCTCGTATCGCAGATTCGTGATATCGATGCGGCTTTGACTTATAATACGAGACGATTTTTTGTTTTTATTTTGAAAAAAAATAACAGTCGATTTCCTTTCCTTTTTTTCCTTTTCTTTTTTGTCTCATCTTCGGACTCACCTGAATATATTCTACACAAAAAAGTAATAACATGTATACTTTGTATTTTTTTTTCTCCTCCGTTGATAAAAATCGGTTGTCATTTGTCTCGAGCTTCCCCGGGTGTGTGATTTATGGCTTTTTGTGTCCTTACTAGTCTCTCAGGTATGATATTTGACCGCCATAATTACTCTCTACCGACAAATTATACCCGAGACGTGGCTGGCTGCTTAGTGCTTACCCGTCTGGCTTCCATTCTCTTGTGTTCTCTCTTCTCTTGTGTTCTCTTTTCTCTTGTGTCCTCTCTTTATGTGTTCTCTTTTTTCTTGTGTTCTCTCTAGTTTTGTGTTCTCTTTTGTCTTGTGTTTTCTCTTCTCTTGTGTTCTCTCTTCTCTTGTGTTTTCTTTTGTCTTGTGATTTCTCTTCTCTTGTGTTCTCTCTTCTCTTGTGTTATCTCTTTTCTCTTGGTCTTTCATTTGTCGCCTGTTCCCTTTTTGTTGTCTGCCTTACTCTTTTCTGTTTTCACTATTATCTTCTCTTGTTGGTCTTTCACTTTCTCATATATCCTCTTCTTTTGTCCCTTGCTATTTTTCTTTCCCTTTCTCCTCTTCCCCTCTCTCTTTCTCTCCGCCACCCACATCCTCTGTTGAAACTATATTTCGGCCTCTATCTGTCTCCGCTACGCCCTATATTTCTTCCCGTTACACCTCATTCGCTATCTCTATCTCTTCCCGCTACACAGTCGTTCTTTCTCTCTATCTGCTCTTTGTGCCTTTTCGTGACACACACACACCACCACCACCACCATGAACACCACCAACGCCAACACCAAAACCCTCACATCACCACCACTACTGCCATCTCATCACTACCACCACCATCACATCACTACCATCACATCACATCGCCACCACATCACATCACCACCACCAAACCATCACATCACCACTACCGCCACCACCACCACCACCACATCCTCACCACCAAAACCATGGCATCACTAGAAGAACCACCGCCACATCACCACCACCACCACCACTTCTCTCTCCCTTCCACACACACACGCGCGCGCGCGTATTTCTATGCACACATCCATACACGGCTAAGTAGGATTTCGCCACAGCAGGCCATCATTTGGAATCAAGTGGGAGCTATATGTGCTAAGTGAACAAAGAATCATTGTCGAGAGCTTACTTCCCTGTGTGTTTGCGCTGTCGTTATGACGTCGTTGGCGTGGTTTTATTTGCTGTGGTTGTTTTTGTGTTCGCAGGATTTCGCTGTTTTGTTTATGTCGTGTTCAATAATTATTGGGTGGATTCGCATGCAAGCTCGCGCGTTACGGACAAAAATTAGAGGTAATCGATCAGGCTGAATAAGATGGCTCCCGAGACAAGAAATCGCAATGAACAACGGAACTTCCAAGATCGGTTGTTCCACCATCAGTAACAGCTTACGTCCGACAACCGCCCCCGCTTTTTTCCAACTCCAAAACTCTCATAAAATTTTGTTCTTTAACGCCTTGGCAGCAGATGCAACTCTTTCACCCCCCCCTCCCTGCTCCCCGCCCTCCCCCCATCCCTGTATTTTTCCCTCCCCACTCCCCTTCCCCATGTTGTCCCCACCCTTTCCCTTTGCCTGTTCTCCTCCACTCCTTCCCCCTTCCCTGTGTTCTCATCCCCCTCTCCTTCCCCACACGACTTCCCTCCCTTGCCTTCTCCCCTCACTCTCCTTTCCTAGGCTCTCCAAACCCTTCTCTTCCCTGTGTTCTTTCCACCCCTCTCCCCTTCCCTATCCCCATACCCTTCTCGCCTTCCCTATGTCCTCTCTCCCCTCAGGGCAAACACATGCTCATGATCAATGAGTGGAGGTAAATTTCGAGTGGAAGCTGCCCTGCGACGTCGGGGAAGGGACCTATTGTATCCCAGACCTTGCGACTGTCACCCTGGGTTCTGGATATCGGAATGCCGGGCAGCAGTGACGCATTGTCTTTTCTGATGGAAGGGGAGTAACAAGAGAGGAAATGTAATATGACGCCGTTTGGGGCAACGATGATGCTCTGAGACCCAAGCTGGATTTCGTTTCCAGAAAGGACGGCCGAAGGGGCTGATTTCGCGTTCGAAAAGCGTTCGTAGGATTGGATTAGGACATCTTTTTTTCTGCCCGATTCCTTCTACGAGATGGAACTGAAGTCCTAAGGCTTGATCATTCTGCTTCTTTGTCCTTTTTTGTTAGAGATGCGAGAAATTATTTCGCAAAATGTATCTCTTTCCTGTATGAAAAAAATGAGTACAGAAAAACAAAATATGTCAACAAAGATGTGGGTATG
>NC_091571.1:29240682-29248182 GCF_042767895.1 Penaeus vannamei | reverse complement strand
TTTCTCTTCTCTCTCTCTCGCTCTGTCTATCTATCTATCTATCTATCTCTTCACCACGCCTCTCTCTCTCTCTCTCTCTCTCTCTCTCTCTCTCTCTCTCTCTCTCTCTCCTCTCTCTCTCTCTCTCTCTCTCTCTCTCTCTCTCTCTCTCCTCTCCTCTCCTCTCTCTCTCTCTCTCCTCTCCTCTCCTCTCCCTCTCCTCTCCTCTCCTCTCCTCTCTTTCTCTTTCTCACTTTCTCTCTCTCGCTGTCTATCTATCTATCTATCTATCTCTTGACCACGTCTCTCTCTCTCTCTCTCTCTCTCTCTCTCTCTCTCTCTCTCTCTCTCTCTCTCTCTCTCTCTCTCTCTCTCTCTCTCTCTCTCTCTCTCTCTCTCTCTCTCTCTCTCTCTCTCATTTCCTCCCATATCCTCTTTTCATTTCTTGCCTTCTTCGTTCTGATGTCCCAACTCTATTATTTCCTTTTCCTCTTCTCCTGTCTCGCCTTTTCTCCCTTTCTCAGTTATGTCATCTTTCTCTCCCTGTTCTCGTCACTCCAATATCCTTCTTCATCATCACCTCCTCTTTCTATTCCTACTCGAACTCTTACTCTTATTCTTACTCTTTCCTTTGTCTTCATATTCATCTTCCTCCTTCTTCTTTTTCTTCTCCTCCTCCACCTCCTTCTCCGCTACCAACGTCTCCTCCTCCTCCTCCTCCTCCTTCTCTAACACCACCTCCTCCTCCACCTCCATCTCCTCCTCTTCCTCCTCCACCACCACCACCACCTCCTCCTCCTCTCTTCCTCCTCCTCCACCTCCATCTCCTCCTCTTCCTCCTCCACCACTTCCTCCTCCTCCTCCTCTTCCTCCTCCTCCTCCTCCTCCTCCTCCTCCTCCTCCCGCTCACCCTTTACTCCCCAGCGCCCCTCGCCCCTCTGCTGGCGATCGCCGAGAAGTCTCAAGTGACCGTTTTCAGTAAAGTCGTTGACCCGAATATGATAATTCTGGAAAACTTTATCTGTGGAATATGTGCCTACGAGTCGCATGTGTCCCCTTCGCCTGTTGTATGAACAGCGCTCCAGGAGGCGCCACGGGAGGAAGGGGAAGGATGGGGAGGGGAAGGGGCGGCGGGGTCGGCCGAGGGGAGAAGTGCTTGTTTTGCTTGCTTTTCTTCCTCTCGACGTCGATATACATATCTTTCATCTCTCCTCTTCCCTCCCTTTTCTTTTTCTTCTCGGGCAGCGCAGGGAGACCCAGTTTAGATGATGATATTTGGCGCTGGAGTTTGATCTGTGACACTCTTGGTTGTTGGTTCGTCCTGACGGTGTCGCTGCAGAGGAGAGGGAAGAACCCGGCGTTGCATGTTAGTAAATCTCTCGGGGTGGGCCCAGGAAGCGCCTATTTTTTATTTCATCTGCGCTACGGTGTAATCACAGAGCGATTGCACTAATTAGGGTCCGTGAGACTGGCAAATGAACTAAATTCCAACGTTCTCACGTTCCAGAATTTGTTCAATTTTACTGAGAGAGGAGCAAACAAAAAAGTTTCCCCCCAAATACTGATCGGCAACTCGACCAATACCATAAATATTACACTGTTTTCGTCACCACTCCGGCACCGGAAGAGGGCCATTATTGACCTTATTGCAAGGCTGTATAAGGGTCGATCTCGCTCGTTGGGTGGTCATAGTTTTCGTCAATCTATACCACTTCGTGTCTGGGTGTCTGAGTACGGAAATAATGTTATGGGCAGTGGTACCGGTCGAAAAAGAAGAAAATGCTCAATATTTATCCTTCATTCACCGCTCGAAATACCTTTCGTTGAAAAAGAGAAAGAAGAGAGATTACTTTTCAAAAATAGGCCGCCTTTAGAAGATAGAATAGAATCACTTAGACCTACAGAAACCTGCCGAGGATAGTGGAGAAACAAAATATAACTCTTGCGGGAAAGAAGGGCGCGGGTGCATCTCCCCAAGGAGCAATAGAGAGGAAAGAAGAGTTGGATTCTTGGGTAATATTTGCGCAAGGGGTCGGAGCTTATCATACATGTCAGGTCCTCACAGTTATTCGCAGCTTTGTGTAGCGCCGCGTGCGTTTATTTATTTTCAAAATATTCTCCTCGTCTTCTACCATTCCTCTCCTTGTTTCTTGTACCTCATGTTCTCTTCCTGGCCTGCGTTTTCTCCCATCATCTCCGCCATCAGTTTTATGGGTTCGGTGTAAATCTCCTCGGAATGTCGCGATAGTTTTGAAGTTTATACAGCGTTTTGTGTCGGGATTATGTGCATACGATGCCGAGGCCCCGAGAAGAAGGCCTTGTTTCCGCTTAATCTCTATTACCGTGTTTCCTGTTTGGTTGACTCGCGGTCTGGTTTATGGAAAGGTTTGTTTTTGTTCGCGTGCTCTCGTTTTCCTTTCTGCTTTTTCTACAAAAGATGTAAGTTACTTGTTTTTGCTCCGGTGTTTATTTATGGCAAGGGATGTCTAGCTGTGTGCCCCTTAACAAAATGTGCGCACGCACGCACGCGCACACTTAACTGCTTATTGTGCTCTCTCTCTCTTTCTCATTCTCTCTCACTTTCTTTTACTCTTTCTTTTCCTCTCTCTCTCTCTCTCTCTCTCTCTCTCTCTCTCTCTCTCTCTCTCTCTCTCTCTCTCTCTCTCTCTCTCTCTCTCTCTCTCTCTCTCTCTCTCTCTCTCTCTCTCTCCCCCTCTCTCTCAGCCTCTTCACCACTATCTATCTATCTCTATTCCTCTTTCTCTCTCCCATTTTCTTTCGAGTTTGTGTTTTAGTTGCATTGTTTTGAACAACAAGAAATTATTTTAAAGAACAGTATGCCCTCTGCTCCTTGAACTGATTTAGCGTATGAACCATATCCTCGAAAGAAAAAAAAACAATGTTTATTTTACCGAAGACACAAGCACTTGTCTAACATAAGCGCGTCACCATCGTTTGCTGGATTTTTCTTATGACATAAGCACTTATATATATCATTTCCCCATTTTTTAGATATTTGTGTACACATTCTTCCAATGACATGAGCACTTCACAACCATATTTTGGAATAAACCTATGACATGAGCACTTCACAGCCATATTCTGTAATAAGCTTATGACATGAGCACTTCACAACCATATTCTGTAATAAGCTTATGACGTGAGCACTTCACTTGACTGACATTTAAGGGCCTTGGCAGTTTCCACTCTTTCACGAGGCAGAGAGAGGGAGGATTTTGTCCTTGTTTACTGGCTACCGGAGAAGGGAAACCGTGCAAGGCTGGGACAATTTAATCTTCATATACTCTAATGATTTTTATTTAATTAAGCTTTTTTTTCTCTCTCATCTTTTGGCAGACGTTCTACAGTTCCTTCCTCTCGTATTTTTTTCCGTGTTTTAAGTTTAAGCGTTGCGACTCAGTTAGCTTATTTTTTTCCTTTATTTTTTATTTTTTAGGAGAATTATATACATTTTTTTTTCTCTTTTTGGTTTTTGTTTTCCTTTATTTCTTTCTTCTTGGAACGGCGGATATTTCCATACATGTTAAGACGTCACTCCCGTAACTTCTCATTCCGAGGCTCTCAGCGGTTAGAGGGGATGGGGAAGAGGGTAGACGAGGAGGGGAAAGGGGACAGGAAGAAGAGTAAGGGGAAGAGATGGGTGAATGGGAAAATGGAGGAGCGAGGGGAGATTGGGGTGAGGGAGAGGGGGTAGGGGGAAGAGGAGAGAGAGGGAAAATGGAGAGAGAGGAGAGGGGAGGAATGGGGTAAAGGAAAATGGGTGGAGTAATGGAGAAAAGGAGCAGGCATGGGAGAATGGGGGAGGAGGACAGGAAAAGGAGAGCAGAGAAGGAAAAGGGAAGGTAGAGGGAAGAGGAGGAATGGAGAAAGGAAATGGAGAGGCAAGGGGAGAATGGGAAAAGGGAGAGGGGATTGGGGGGAGGAAGAGAAAAAGGAAAAGAGGATAAAGAGGAGGAATGGCGAACGGAGAAGGGAGGTTAGAGGGGGAGGAGAATAAGGAAAGATAAGAAAGGGGAGAAAGAGGAAAAGGAAACACGAGAAGGGGAAGAAAGCTCCCTCTTCTGAAGGTTCACTCTCGCAAGGCCGCTAAGGATCTTCGGCGAGGCTGTTACATTCCTGTCGCTGTCTGGGATAAACTTATCATGATGATTTGTTAAATCCTGAGTAATAGAATGACTATGAAGATGAGAGGGTTAATAGATATATTAGAAAGAGAAAGAAGAATGAATGAGAATTGAGAGACAGGGAAATGGGAAAGAAGAGTGGAAAAAAGGAGGGTAGTAAGAGGTGAGGGAAGGGGCGAGAGAAAAAATATCGTTACAAAGAGTTGATTCGAAAGAGACAAACGTGAGACAATCGGAAAACAAGAGAAATAGAAAGAGAGAGACGAAAGCAAAAAATAAAGCAGAGACAGGAAGAGAAGCGACGAAGGGAAGAATCACGTAGAAACGAAAGAGAAGAGGAAGCGGCATTAGGCGAACGTAAGGGAGAAGAGGGAAGGGCGGAGAGCGAGGCAAAGGGGTCGGAGAGAAGAAGACATAGAAGGTGGTATACGAGGACCAAGCGAGACGAGGACAGAGTGGAAGATGGTGCTTAGCGAGGGGGAGATAAAGAGGGTGGAAGAGGCAGTTGCGAGAGTGACAGGTCGTGGACGGGAGAGTGAGGGAGGAATTAAAAAAAAAAAAAAGATTGAGGTAATTTTTTTGTGCGGAGGGAAAAAAGCCCTGGAGTGTATAGGGAAAATGTGTAATGAGTTATGGTACTTGGAGGTATTTTGTATAGAATGGGTGGTGTCTGTGGATAGATGGGGATGATAATGGAGATTATGGCAGTATTGATATTAATAATGGTACTACTACTACTACTTATGATATTGATAATAATAATGATCATGGTAATTATAGTAATGATCATGATAATGATAACAGTGATATTATTCGAAGAAACAATGATAATACCGATAATCACATCAAGAGCAATAAGTAACAATAACAATTGCAATGAAAATGATAATTATCATGATAATAGTAGAAGTAATGAAAAATATGATTGTAATAATGATAATGATAATAATGATGAGATGTTGAAACGAATCTAAAAGATGAAAGATTACACAATGCAAGGGGCAGCAGAAGTCGAGTACGAAACCCATGAAAATAATTGTGAAATAAGGGAACACAAGGGTGAAATGCGGTGAAAAACGCAATATAGAAGAAATAGTGTGAAGGGAAAAGTGATGGGAGGAGAGGAGAGAAGAGAGGAGAGTGTGATCATGGGAGCAGGATAGGGCGAATAACCAGGGCAGATAATGAGGAAATAATAGGGGAGAAAGATAAAATGAAATAGATGAACAAATAAAATCAAACCCGAATATATGGAGAGAGAAGGTTCCATGGAATTGTTACTCGGAAGAGGGGGAGAAAAGTGTCCGTAAAGGTAGGGCGAGAGGCAGTGAGAGTAAGAGTAAGAGGAAGCGTAAGAGTGAGTAGGAAAGAGAGACAGAGAGATGGGAGGAGAGAGAGAGAGATGCAGGGAGATAGAGAGAGATGGGGAGAGAAAGAGAGATTGAGAGAGATGAGGAGTGCGAGAGAGAGAAGCAGAGAAAGAGAAAGAGACAGAAAATAAGAGAAACAAAAACAGAAAATAAGAGAGACAGAAAGACCGAGAGAACGAGAGAGAGAGAGAGAAGTCGAAAGGTGTCAAGAGATGAAAAGATGATGAAGCGAACGAAGGAATTTGCGAAAGGGCTGATAGAGATCGGGGCAAGGGTGAATAACCCCTGGCCGGTGATTAGGGCGGGGAGAGAGGGCAGGGAAAGCACCTAGGGAAAGCGATAAGGTTTAGACTCCATTCTCCATCGGCGATATTGGCTCCGTATTCCAAGATATGTAAATATACATTCTCCCTCGTGTATGGAAATTATTTTCAGATAATCCAGGGCTTTATTTTAAGTTTGGGCTGAAGACAGTCAGAGCCGGTGATTGTTCTCTTGGATAACGGAGGGCGGGGCGGCGGGGAGTGATGGTGTTCTGTTCATGTGTTCTGTGATGGGAGGGCGGGCTTTTCCTTCCGTTGGCTGCTTTATATGTTGGCGAGTAATGCTTGCTGATTGTTAATATTAGCTGTGTTCTTTATTAGTTATATTCTTAACGCCATTGCTGTTTTATTCTTTTTATTGCTTTTATTATCAAAATCATCATTATCATAATCATCGTCGTCGTCATCATCATCATCATCATCATCATCATCAATCATCATCATCATCATCATCATCATCATCATCATCATCATCACCACCACCACCACCACCACCACCACCACCACCACCACTACTACCACCATCATCATCATCATCATCATCATCATCATCATCATCATCCACCACCACCACCACCACCACCACCACTACCACCACCACCACCACCATCATCGTCATCATCATCATCATAATCACCACCACCACCACTACCATTACCACCATCATCATCATCATCATCATCATCATCATCATCATCATCATCATCATCATCATCATCATCACCACCACCACTACCATTACCACCACCATCATCATCATCATCATCATCATCATCATCATCACCATCATCATCATCATCACCACCACCTTTCTCTTTCGTTCATTCATCCATTCCTTTTTCGCGCCGCGTCTGGGCCGGCCGTGCGTCAGACTTTCTCGTCGTCATTGTTTCGGCGACACCACCGTCAATTACTAGCTGTCCAATATTTCACGATAATCCTCTACAAATAGCGTCAATCCATCACTTACCTGCAGATATATTAGCGAATTAATAAACCTGTCCAAAAAGTTTTATATATGTATGTATGTGTAAGTGTATAATCTTCGTTTTTTTAGAATGCGTCGTAAATCATAATGGAATGAAACGTATTCCCTTTTCCGTGGCAATTATGGATGCGTCGCAGCATCAGAAAGGGAGAAATCCGTGTACTCGGAAAGTGTTGACCAAACTCACTTGTTCTTGTGGCATAATTCCGTGTCACAGCTTCCATTGATTTTACTTTCACTTCCATATTCATTAGGATTGTATTTCGGAAAATATATGTAAAGGAAAATAAAGAAAAAAGGAGAAGAAGTAGAAGAAAAAATGTAAAAAAGAGAAGTGCGAGCAAGCTTCACTCGCCTCCCCGTTTTAAGGCGACGCATAGATTTATCGTAAAGATCCGAAGCAGCGCGCGGCGAGTCCAGCAGCGGAATGGAGGGGGGAGAGAGAGAGAGATTTCGTAACGCAACCAGAGACCGTCGTAAATTCGCTCCTAACAAAGAAATGATAAATCCCCAGACTCAAGAAAACGGTAATAAATCATCGGACATGTAAATAAACATCAATATATTGAACGTGTCATAGCACACAAGAAGATATCAGATAATGCTGTATGAGAATTAGTGTTTGAATGTTGGTCCAACAGTTTGGGCTTTAATTTAGACAAGTTACGAGGCCATTACAGGGGAGGGGCAGGGTA
>NC_091571.1:29228182-29230682 GCF_042767895.1 Penaeus vannamei | reverse complement strand
GCCTCGGTGGCAAGCATTATTAGTCTGTTTATTCCTTTTTCCCCTCCCCAGGTCAGCAGACGCGACCTCTTCGTCCCCTTGTTGGCTCCCCCAGCTTGCCATCTCGGTGTTCTTGAGCGTTAATATTCTTCCCCCGTTTGGCGAGTTTCGACTCCGCGGTTTAGCTTCTTCGGGTCGCGTATCCCTCCTCGCACTCCTCGGACTGACTTTTTTTCTCGATTTTTCCTTTGCAATTTTGTCATCCGCAGTTTATCTTTCCCGTCTTTGTCTCATCAGGGTATTTACGCCTGCTGTTCCAACAGATTTGCTTTATCTGGTAAAATTTTCTAAAACCTTCTTCAGAGGTTTCGTGAATTAATCTTAATAGCTTCACTTTCCCTCTCGGACTCGGTTTCATAAAGCTCACTGCCCCTTGTGTAAAACTTCCCCAAGTTCTTTCACCGCAGATCCTCCCAGCCTTCCTTCTCTCCTTCCGCGTCCTTCACCCTCAGAAGAACCCAGCAAACTCCCCAGCAGCCTCCCCCCCTCCGCCCTGCCCCCGGAGCCCCCCCTCGTTACTCAGCCAGGAGGAGTTCTAGACCACATAACAGTCTAGGCTTTTTGCCGGCGTTCTCCGATTCTCTTGTTTAGTGGTATTGGGTAATTGGCACGAGCAGGATTTATAATGGTTTAACACAATTTATTTCCCCCGCGATTCTGATTCTAATGAAAGCATTTCTGACGCCTTTGATGAATAATGGTTTAATTTGAATGGCTAGACTTTTTTTTTTATTGGGGGGGGGGGGTTGCATTAACGCTGATTTTGAAGTCCCTGCCGTTGGCTCTGTAATATGAGAAGGAGACCTGTATTAGTGGGTTGATGTCTGTTTGTTTTTTATGTGAATTTTGGCCGTAGATCCCCAACGAAAAATATATATACATTAATATTGTTCGACTATTGTGTATAGACCCAACTCCTGTGTTGCTACTCACAGAGAGAACTTCACACTTCTTCAGGGTGATTTAGAATACTGCGTTTTATGACAAGTGTAATTAGAGCGTCTTTTCAAGGTGCGCGGCGACCAGCGGCTACCGTGACACCTTCATGCCCGTCATTATAAAAGCCCGATGGGTAATCCACCATAAAAATGTTCCAAAGCCCAATAACGAACGCCCAGCTCTTTGATCACCTTGCCTTTAGTCGGCTGTAGGGACATAAGTCACTCTAAGTCAACATAAGTCACTATAATCCTTTGTGAATATATCCATACGATGCTAAGCTGGTGATATATAGGACCTGGCGCCCAAGCCTTCCTTTCAGTGGCTAGGAGTAGACGAGGGAGTACACACGCTGTCCCTTGCCGTCTCATCCCCCAAGGCACATGCAGGTAGCGCCTCCAGTGCTTGGGCGTCTCGGTTCTTTCTCGAATGAAGGTATATTAAAGACGAAAAGAAAGGGACAAAGACAATGGCGATAAAAGAAAAGAAAATTAAGGAGAGAGGATAAGAGGAAAGAAAATGAAGGAGGGAGGATAATAGGGGACGGGGGGAAGGGAGCTCTCCCCGCCCGCCGCCCCTCGCGCGAAGGACTTTCAAACAGGATCCCCAACAACCATTTTTGTATAACGTTATATAAGCGGGAGTGGTTAAGGAAGGAGGGGAGGGACACCAGGACCCCTCCCTCTCCTCATTCTCCTTCCTTCCCCTCCTCCTCCCTTCCCTCCCTCCCTTTTCCCCCTCACCCTCCTCCTTCCCCTCTCTCTTCCTCACTCTTAATCTTTATCCTCCCCTTTCCTCCTTCTAACCTCCATCCCCTTGCTCCTTCTACTCCTTCCTTACTCTCGCCCTTCCCTTCCTCACCTTCTTCTCTTTCCCCCCCCATTCCTCTCCTTCCCCTCCCCCACACTCTCCTTCTAATCCCCCTTTCCTCCCCTTCCTCTCCCTCACCCCCTTCGCCCCCTCCTTGGAGTTCTTCTTGCAGCCTGTCCTTATTGCCAAGTTGCCATAATGGAGGGATTTTCGACATGTTTTTTCTCCCTTTTTTCACTTTTTTTCGCAAGTTGTTGATCGTCTATTGAGGGAGTTTGAGTATGAGGTAATATGCGTTCAGGGGTTTTATTACAGTCTAGATTATATATTCATTAAATTTCTTGTTGGCCTCGCCATTCACGGACCCAATGTTTATAATTAAAATAGCATGGAGTAATCTTTGTTAATGCTCCTATATTGTTCCTGAGACCCCGACATTCATTTTATTTTATTTTTCGGTCAGATTCATCGAATGTCTTTATTTATTTGAAATAATATTTTTTCCTTGTGCGTTTTTTTTTCTCTTTAGACCTGATTATTAGTTTCCTCAATACGTTTTTGTTATCTCTAAAATAATCTTCTGGCAAAGAGTTTTATCAGCGAGTGAAAGTATATATTTTGAAATGCTTTAAGGACGGGGAAGGAAAAGCACACAGCGGAAAATCTGAGCGCCAACATTATTTTTGTATCTATTGAAAACAAGTGAAAAACG
>NC_091571.1:29220682-29223182 GCF_042767895.1 Penaeus vannamei | reverse complement strand
GTGGTCCGGCGGAGGTAATGTAAGTGTCGGGGAAACACAAGTGGGTGTTTTAAGAAGCGGAGGTACTGAGGAGAAAGGAGGCTCTCCCCTCTCCCCTTCTCCCTCTCCCTTTGGCGAGGGGGAGGGAGGAGCGGCGCATCCTTGGTCGTCCAAGGGGCGGGGGGGAAATCAGTTATCTATATGGAGATGTCGCAGCGGGGAGAGGAGACAGCAAAAAGACCTAACGAAGTAACAAAAGATTCATACACAGTTAGTTAGCGACGGGAGGGCCACAATAAGGGTTATACAAAGTGGAGGAAATAACCGCAAGAAAAGTCGGGGACGGCGAAGGGGAGTCCGTCGAGAACCAGTTGCAAAATGTGCAACTCGCAGCGGCGATTACCGTGTGGAGTGCGGCCGCGCAGGATCGCCGGAACTGTAATGGAATTTTCGTACGCGATGGTCACGGATGGCAGACATTAATATGATTTAGATGTTGGTAATATAAAGCCCATCCGGCCCGAACTAAGGAAGGTGGCAATTGCGCCACGATCGGGGGGGGGGGGGGGGAGTAGGAGGTGAGCCAAGATTCTGATGTTAGAATGGTGTTGACTAATATGACTAAATAGGAGTACTGAAAGTTTTTTTTCGTTAATTCAAGTTTATAGATTTGCAATATGTACATTTATTCGAAGGAAATATCATAATATGATATCTATTTTTTTTCTTTTCAAACGTGAATCGACAGTTTAGAAATATTAACGTAAGGACTTGAATATTATGTTTCCCATTATAGAAATAGGTGGATCGTAAAGTATTGATAACTGCCGATACATTTTTATGCAAAAGAAATGCAGCTTATGAGAGTCTCCTTGCTACTCCGCCTGGGACCACCTCCGCCCGTAATTTGCGCCGAGAGCCGTTTCAAAAGGCGGATTGTGTCGGGCATATTTTAAACAGGCATATTTGCGATGGCTTCGAGCGTTATGAGATCCGCGCGACTCCCCGTGTCCTCGAAAACACGTATCTCTCAAGTCCCGGGCAAACATTTTCTGAGAGAGCAATAACTCGTCCGGAGCTGTCCCGCCTCTGACTCGCAGAGCGGATCTCGGTTGCAAGGAACTGTTTTCGTGCCTCGTGGGGCTCGCGCGTCGCCGTTCGAGGAGTGATTTGACGTGCTTGGACTGGCAGAGGGAGCGCGTCGTTTGTAAGTCGCGCCGCCGGAGAACAGGGTTGGTTTAGAAAGTATCGCGGTTTTATCCGGTGTTTGTTGTACAGGACATGCATCCCTTCCCACCTGCAGTTCTAAGACTTATAATTTTGTATACAATTCGAGAAGGATTATTTGAACGTTTCCAGCGATACGTGTTAATGATCGTCCGTAAAGAGGATAGATGGTAAACAAATTTGACTAATGCTCGCGTTGACAATGGGCAAGTAGCATAATCTTGAAAAATGATATACAACAACACGCATAAACATCCATCAAGAGGTGATGCAAGACCTTTTAAGATTACATGAATAAATTCTAAGCCGGCACCTCTGGAACTCGTAAACATCAAGAGAACATCAATTTTGGCGCGCATTGCAGTCAGCTGATCGGGGGGAGCCGAGACGAGGCCGTGGGGCTGGGCTCCTCCGGCGTAACTCTTAAATCTCTGATACCCGCACTAGAATTATACATGTGTGATTCCCACCGAGTAAAATTTTAAAGCAGAGATATACCCGTTCTATAATTATGTTAGGGTAGATAGTTCAGTGAAGAGATCAGAAAAAACGAGTTGGGGAAAGGATGTGCAGAAGTGGTTGTGGTGAATGTGGAGGAGGTGGTGGTGGTGCGAGAGGTGGAGGAAATGGTGGTGGCAGATGTGGAGGGGTTGTTGGTGGTGGTGGGGAAGGAGGTGTTGGTGGATGAGGAAGGTCCAGGGGCGGTGGTGGATAGAGTGGTGAAGGAAGAAGAAAGGAATAAAAAAGAGGAGAGGGAGTGGTAGAGTGGAAGTGGAGGAGGAAAAGAAATCGGGGCGCGCTGTTGCAAGATTACCGATGCGCCGGCCGGAATTACACATCCCTAATACCTCGGAGTAAATGTTTATAGCAGAGATACATCTCCAGTAATTATGCATTATCTTCAACTGGTACTTGTTGCTCCGTAATGACTGCTATTGTGCACACTCTCTGCATGGGAAATCTGAAGCACTCAGACATATGCTCCGATGATAGACTCCGGGGAGGACGGCCAAACTGCACCCATATGATAATGACCAAGATTGCTAATTCCACGCTGGTCTCTGTGAGCGGGATGGAATTTTTTGCCAATGGGGATTTATTCCTTCGGAGTCTTTCTTCGCTACCTTTTTTCTCTCTCTCTCTCTCTCTCTCTCTCTCTCTCTCTCTCTCTCTCTCTCTCTCTCTCTCTCTCTCTCTCTCTCTCTCTCTCTCTCTCTCTCTCCCTCTTTCTCCCTCCCTCTCTCTCTCTTTCTCTCCCTCAATCCCTCCTCCTCCCTCTCTCCCACTTTCTCTC
>NC_091571.1:29203182-29205682 GCF_042767895.1 Penaeus vannamei | reverse complement strand
TTCCAGCGTGCATCCCGCCCCTCCCTCCACACGCCCCGGTCTCGGCGAACCCCCTCCCATACCATCTGCACTCCCAATAGCCTCTTCAACCCTTTTCCTATAGCATTAGAACCGCAATATATCAGAAATTACGCGTTCGAATCCCACGCCGTGTGTCAGTGCGCTGCAACAAGATAAGTCATTTAATCCGTCATGGATTCGGGCGAGATCATTCATGGAATTCAATTATCACGCAAACCATTGTATTGCCAATGCTGGTTTACACGTATCTTTTTCGCTATTCACAGGCCGATTGGACGAGCGTGTATACTTATTATTCTAAAACTCTTTTTTGTTTGTACGCGTTTACAGTTCGTATTGTTTTTGTTTGTCGGAGGTATTATTTTAACGCGGGACATGTTAGCGACAAGAACGATGCCGTGGATCGAGGGAGGAACTTCTGTTGTGTTACATGTTTGTATGTTTTATCCGACATGGAGAACTGCGCATTTTACCTGATCATTAATCAATATCTGGATATTTCATAGATTATTTTATGCACATCAGGTTTGGTTTCATTATCATTATATATTTATTTATTCATATATTTATTTGTTCATTCATTCGGTAATTTCAATATATCAAATTAAAAACTTCATACGACAAAACTTTGGTGAAAAATAATTTCCTTTTTCATCCATTGTACTTGTTCCAAAAAAAAAAACGTTCACACAGTACCAACGGAGTACAAAATCCGTCCACGTTTTCTTTAGTTACACCGGCCCATTATTTTGAAGGTAATTTGGGTAACCGTAGGATCAGCCTACTAGAATGATGGGCGAGATCCTTAACCAGACGTACGAATTTATATGCGCATTTTTAACCCTCGTTTTTAATTATAAAATATGTTTAACGGCGAATCTGTGATCAAATTTCCATTACCTGAGCGACCAACAGGAAGGTGGGGCCGAAGGGGTCTCTATAATGTTTATCTTCTGCTGAAAACGGTCACACGTACGACCATCTCCCTTTCCCCATTTCTCCTGTGCTTCCTCTTCCCCTCTCTCTTGTGCTTCATTTCCCTCTTCTCCTGTGCTTCATTTCCCTCTTCTCCTGTGCTTAATTTACTCTTCTTATCTCTCTCTTATGCTTCAATTTTCCTTTTCTCCTGTGCTTCATTTACCTTTCTTCTCTCTTGTGCTTCAATTTTCCTTTTCTCCTGTGCTTCAATTACTTTTCTTATCTCTTTTATGCTTCAATTTTCCTTTTCTCCTGTGCTTCAATTACTTTTCTTATCTCTTTTATGCTTCAATTTCCCTTTTCTTCTGTGTTTCATATACCCCCCTCTCTCTCTTGTGCTTCATTCCCCCTTTTCTCTTGTGATTCTTCCCCTCTCTGTTGTGCTTCATTTTCCCTTTCCCCCTGTGCTCTATTCACCCCTTTCTCTTGTGTTTCATTTTCCCTATTCGCCTGTGTTTCGCCCCTCTTTCTTGTGTTTTTTCCCTTCCTCTTTTGTCTTCTATTTACCCGTTCTCACTTTTGTTTCATATTCCCCTCTCTCCTAAGCTTCCTTTCCCTTCTCTCCTGTGCTTCATTTCCCTTTTTTTCCTGTATTCCCTTTCTCTCTTTCTCTTGTCCTTTCTCCGCCCTTCTCTTCCACGCTTTCTCTCCCACTCTCTCCAGTACTTCTGCCCCTCTCGTGTCTTCTCTCTACCTCTCTCCCTTGTTCTTACTCTTCCCCTCTCCCCTAACCTTCCTCATTCCCTTTCTTTCCCCTCTTCTCTGTTCTCTTCCCTTTCGATGTTGTTGTTTCTTTTTTCTTTCTCTCCATCCACTCTTTCTTCCTTCAGTTTCCTGTCTGTGTCATCTAGTCTCGTGACGTTGGTGCTGTGGTGAAGAATTTCACCCCCTCTCTCTCTCTCTCTTTCTTTCTGTCTATCAATTCACACACACACACACACACACACACACACACACACACACACACACACACACACACACACACACACACACACACACACACACACACACACACATATATATATATGCGTGTGTGTGTGTGTGTGTTATCATCCTCTCTCTCTCTCTCTCTCTCTCTCTCTCTCTCTCTCTCTCTCTCTCTCTCTCTCTCTCTCTCTCTCATCTCTCCCTCCCTCTCCCTCCCTCCCACTCTCTCTCTCTCTCTCTCTCTCTCACACACACACACACACACACACACACACACACACACATATATACACACATATATGTGTGTGTGTGTGTGTGTGTGTAACCACTCACCACATCCTCCTCTCTCTCTCTCTCTCTCTCTCTCTCTCTCTCTCTCTCTCACCACCACTCACTCACTCACTCACTCACTCACCACCACTCACTCACTCACTCACTCCCTCTCTCTCTCTCTCTCTCTCTCTCTCTCTCTCTCTCTCTCTCTCTCGTATCTCTCTCTCTCGTCTCTCTCTCTCTCTCTCTCTCTCTCTCTCTCTCTCTCTCTCTCTCTCTCTCTCTCTCTCTCTCTCTCTCT